>NC_083479.1:12975977-13200977 GCF_030014155.1 Tachysurus vachellii
TAAACCTAAAGAAGAAATTTAAGCCTTGCTTAACGTCCTCCTGTCCTAAAACCTGCTAGAAACTCATCTTTCTAGCAGGTTGATTCATTTGTGGATGTAACCAACGTGTCGTCAGACGGAGACGGTTTAAATGCATCAGTGCCACGTATTTGCATAAGCATGAATACAGATTTGGATTAAAATGGAGTTAGCATCAGTTAGGATACATATGAGAAAAAAGGTTACAATAAATAAATGGGATTCTTTGACAAGGAGCTAGTGCTAGGCTAATGGGATTTTAGTAAGGTCAAGCAATTACACAGCTGAGCTGTTATACAAAAATACTAGAAAGGATACATGACATAAAGGGTACACATGTTGCTGCTCCAAAAAAAAAAAGGAATAAATTTGAAGCTGAGTGAGAGACAGAGGTAAAGTTCTTTGATAAAAACTGCATCAAAAAGCAAAACAAAACAAAACAAAAAAGCTATGTACCCTTTACGTGCATGAAACGGTGGACATATAAACGTCAGAGTTAAAATGAAGAGATATACCTGGTGGTCTTCTAGAGCTTTGGTATTGGAGGAAGAACAAACCTCTTTACACAAGGAATAAATGTGTACTTAAAATATGCTTGAAAGACAAATACAACATTTCTGACACTTCTTTTTGAGTTTTCAAACTAGATATTAAAAAGCAGTATTACAGTATTCACTGAAAAAAAACCTGTTTTATGATGACAGCATAAATATTAGTTAATACATAATAGATTTAATAATGTTGTAATACATAAATGAATAATACATTGCACTCACTGTCATTTTATAAGGTGCACTTTCTTTTGCTATTTACAATATCTGAAATGTTTACTTATATGGGAGAAAAGGGCTAGAGGGGCGATATAAGGAAAGTTACTGGACAGGAATTTCAAAATCGGTTCATATCCGTGTGTGAATGAATCTTTAAGGACCATCTACATCTTGCCGGTTTTGTGTTAACTCCTGTTAACACGTTCAAATGTTTCAGTTGGTATCACAAAAGTAATAACTTTTTCAAAGTAATAGACACCTGAGAAGCTTTGATAGCTCGAATTTAGGGGGAGACAACAAAAAATTAATGACTTCCATTGACTATGGATCCTGCAACCAAACCTGCAACCTCACGTCATGGCAAATTTAGTCACCAGTCATCTGATACAACACTGACCACATCATACTGACTTCAGTTCCCTACCTGCTTGGTGTTGGGGACTAAAGACTCTATATTATTTGTTTAATTAATTGGTTTCATTAATTGTGATCTACAATAGTTTCTATAATACTAAGAGAGTTTGAGTGCCATGACAGTCAGTGGTAAAGCTGTTTCCTTTAAGCTTTCTGACATGGGAATGTTTCTTGGTAACACGATAAGCTGCTTTTTTCCTTATTAAATTTGAGAGGAAGAAATCAGGGAAAGGCTGGAGAGGGAACGGCTGCTTCTAATTATCCCCACTATCCTAACTAATGTTCTGCAACGTTATACGTAACTCTAAATGGATAAAAATCAAGATGCACCTCACATTTCTTCACAAAAGAAAAAAATTGTTAGCATTACCAAATTTGCAATTAAAGCTTTTAGGGCATGGTGTCTTTAGAATATAATCAGCCTTGGTGTTGTCCAAGTCATGTTTAACCCCTTACATGCTTATAAAACCCTCATGTATGAAATATTAGCGACTTAAAACTTTCATGTGTCTTAATAAATTTTTAAGACAGAGCCACATGTAAGTGTCTCTCCAATCCAAAAAGAATAAAAAAAAATATAAATCAATAAAAATCACTGTATGGTTGGCTAACAGTATATCAGTAATCACAAACAAGTCTTACCGGGAGAGTTTGCCAACGAGGCGTGGAACACTGAGAAATTGATCAGGGCATAGGAGGCCAGGAAGAAGTTAGAAATGATTGGTGCGATGACGTTCAGCTCGGCTGGAGTAAAAAGAACACACTTTTAGAAGATATTTCATAATATAAGACTCAAATTGCCAATCTAGTGTAGAAAACTAGCTGCTTACCGATAAGGATGAAGGCCAGCGCGATGCCGAACGTGAGGAAGTAGCCACGCAGGGGTTCGTTGTTCTTGCCATAACCTTTCCCAAATCCAGCAATGCCAGGATAAATGTTGTCCTTGCATAAAGCCTGAAGAAAAGAAGAAAGTCAATTTCACAATTTTTGAGACAGAGAGAGAGAAAATATGCAAGAAAGGTTTTAGAGCAAACTTTTATTACATAGTGTCTTGAAATACAGCTATTTATTCTTACTTAAGAAGTTCAGATAATAATTTATTCATTTATTTAATGCAAAAGTAACGCAATGCCTGGAGTCTTTCTGAAAGACAACTGAACACTGATACTGTAACTGTGACTTGGATCAATCACAAGTGTGGCAGTCTCAGAAAACCATCAAACATTGACAAGTCTAAAATTGAAGGAAATTAATTTCCTTAATTCTCAATGCATCTCAATCAGAATTAAGCTGAAATCATTTTGCATTTAAAGCTGCCATGATAAAGTTTTTCTGGGATCTGATTTGATCCGGCTTGTGTCCGTTTTACTACAGCTCACAACCAACAACCTCAAAACCTGGCATTCACTCTGGGAGAAAAACACATTCAGCATAAAAAAATGCTTAAATAAAAACATTTTTTTGTGTAGTAAACATTATGTATATGTAGAGAAATGTACAGTGCTACAAATAGACACCTCTTCACTGCAAACCATAATAGTCCTACTGTATTATTCACATAATATTTATATCAATTATATTATATCCAGGGGCACGGTGGCTTAGTGGTTAGCACGTTCGCCTCACACCTCCAGGGTCAGGGTTCGATTCCTGCCTCCCCCTCGTGTGTGTGGAGTTTGCATGTTCTCCCCGTGCCTCGGGGGTTTCCTCCGGGTACTCCGGTTTCATCCCCCGGTCCAAAGACATGCATGGTGGGTTGATTGGCATCTCTGGAAAATTGTCCCTAGTGTGTGATTGCATGAGTGAATGAGAGTGTGTGTGCCCTGTGATGGGTTGGCACTCCGTCCAGGGTGTATCCTGCCTTGATGCCCAATGACGCCTGAGATAGGCACAGGCTCCCCGTGACCCGAGGTAGTTCGGATAAGCGGTAGAAGATGAATGAATGAATGAATATTATATCCATCATATTCCATATTATTCAGATTCGCTATAAGTTTTCCTTCTTTCCTAGCCATACAATAACTTACTAATTTTATTGTAATTCTATTCCAAGTCTATTTTTAAGGACATGGACTGTTGAAAAAGTTTTGACAATCTGAGCCATAGAGACAGGTGATGGGTTTTCGCAGCCCAACACATATCTCCATTCCCAAAATGTACATTTTGTCTCCACATTTCCAAAATGGAGTCTCTTTATATTATTAACTCATGACGTAACACTGAGTCTGCTTCAGGTTACAGGAGCAGGAATTTTACAATGTCATGTTAAACCGTGATACGGAGCAGATGCTTCCTGTGCTGATGGCAAGTCTGTCAGGTTGTGATGCAACACAGCATTTCCAAAAAGGTCACTTCCGTCCCTGTCTTGCTGCTGATGTGACTTTTGCAGCAGGCTGAGTTTTGTCACTAGAATTTTGCCAACTTTATGTCAACTATAAGGTAAATCTTATTAAGCAGATATCGGACTATTCACCTAATGTACTCGAGCAAGACGATTACTTTTACACATCAAAAGCTGGAAATGAAATTCTTCCCCAGCACTGTATTTATATAAATAAATAATGTGGGCTTGCACAATATGTGAAGGTAGCAGCAGGAAGTCAGACACCCACCTGGAACACTTTGGGGGCACTGACCAGAGAGGCCAGGGCAGAGGAGAGGGTCGCAGAGAAAATGCCGGCTGTGATGAGGGGGCCGAAACCCGACACCACACTCATGATCTTTTGAGAGGGAAAAAAACAAGACGACAAAGCCAGGGGTATTTAGTTTTAGCCTGTTTAAGCAGCTTTTGTATTCTTTGGACCAATACACTTGGCATAATCTTACCTGAAAGTCATTGTGAAGTCCATACTTACAATCGGACTCAGTTGTGTTAAAAATCTTGCAGGAGGAGAAGTCAAAACCATACACACATTCAGCACTACTGCAGTTTGGAGCCGTTCCGTTGACCTTGAAACCTGTGGCGTCCCTCACAATGCAAGCACCTTTTAATAAAAATATAAACTATTTCATTTGTGTAGCACGTTTAACAGTGGACATTGTCACAAAGCAGCTTTCCAGATGACATTTACATTAAAATCATAGACATTTATTTAATCGTATGGAAACAGTACAACACAAACTCGCCTCAATGCCATTTACCTGCACTTACAGCAACACCTACGTAGACGATGCCGGTGATAACAATAGCTAAAAGGGTTCCCCTTGGGATTGCCATTTGTGGATCCTAAAGCAAAAAAGAAAACAAAATGCAAATACTTTTATGTTTTTGGCAGCAACTTTCAAAATTTTGACTATAGTCAATTTTCAGACTCACTGCAAGATCCCCAGAGATGTTGGCACCAGCCAGAATGCCAGTAGCTGCAGGGAAGAATATTGCGAAGACAGAGAAGAAGGTTTCACCTCGAAAGTCTGGCAGTAAATTTTCCAGCAGGATACCAGCTGAGGAGGACAGTAAAGCAACATGAACATGTGTGAGGAGAAAAGCTGTGTGATAATTATTTAGAGCTGCATTAGTATAAAAAAAATAGTCATACAATCGTAGCTGAAGAATCCTTCTGTTTTTTTGGAATCAATGGGAATAAAAGTGCCAATGAAATAGTTGAAGATGGCAATGATTAAGATAACCAGCAGAAAGATCTGAGCCTGCAAGCAAAAAAGCGTAACGTTAAGAATTTGTTTTCTCATATGTGGCCTTCGTGTTGTTTTTCAGAGAACTAAAATGACAAATCATGCTACACGTCTCACCTTAGCCTCCCACTCCATGCCTGCCACAGAGATCCCGAGGAGGATGATGACTGTTATGATTCCTACAATTCGGATGTCATTAATCTGATCGAGCATGATGAGATTAGACTCCTATGAGAAAATAAGAAAGAAAAAAATAAATAGATAATTCAATCAATTATCCATCTTTTATTACTATATATTGATATAGCTAAACAGAACCGTAACAGTTCAAATGGTACAGAGCAAAAAATAATATAAAATAAAATAAATAAACAACTCACATGAAGTAGCTCCACGACTGTCTCGGAAAAGCCCACGACGTACATGGCCACTGCCACAGCGTTGGCAAACGCAAAGATAAGGCCAATAGAGCCACCAAACTCAGGGCCTAAACTTCGAGATATTAAATAATATGCCCCTCCTGCAAACAAAGAAAAAAATGGTAAAAATTATTTACCCTACACTGAGTTCGAGTTCTGTTTGGAAAGTTTTGCAAGAAACAATTTAAATAAATTTATCTATAATCAAAGATTAAAACAAATCCTGTAAGAATAAAGAAAGAAATATCTAGAACGCAAAAACAAAATAAATAAATAAATATTCGGTTCTGCTGAAATAATAACTACAGCAGCGATTGGATGCATTATCACAAGCCTTATGATCAGACTGTTATTTCATGGTGCTCTCTTCTGTAAGCACAATCAGCTCTCCGTCATTATAAACTATGATTAGAGTAATTTAAATTTGATTAAGCTTGAACTCTGTTATTGCCCTTCAACTTTACTGAGTTTTCACATCTCGCACAGGGATATGTTCTAGACAAAACATTTCCTGGGTATGTTTCGGTCCCATCTGGAAACTGAAACTGGTCCTGTGCACACAAATCCTGACCTGATGGGTGAACAGATTGCAGAGTAATCTTAGAAAATATAAATATCCCTGCTACGGTATGATTACACTTCCATGCAGAAAGCAAAAGTTCAACAAAACAAAAAAATGCCAGGGAGTGTCTACTATCTGTTTCAGACCGGTGCAACAGAAGAGGTTTGGTAACACCCATTGAATTTTCCCACAAACTAAAACTCCATGTGCTTCCTTTTCCTCCAGGCGAGTCATAGTGAGCAAGTCACAGGCTGGGGCAAGAGGTCAGGGTCATGGGGTAAGTAATTATAGATACACTGGGTATGTAGAAAGATGAAACTGGAGCAGAATGGAGCGAGACAATGGATTTATGCCTCATACCAACAGCAATTCAATTCTCTGCTAAAGCTTGGGAGTGAATTGAAGTTCTGGCTGTAACAAATGATACGTCGGTCATTGTGCAGAACACAAATATACCATCCACGATGCTAAAGAGAACAAACACTGCTGCTCTTCTCTAATTTCACCTCAAGCCCTGTTCAGAGCTTGGACTAACTTTAAGTGCGTTTTCCATCTGATTATATTTATATACATACAAACTGTCCAAATTGACATTGTGGTTAAGATTTTACTGTAACTATTTATTTTTTCGTACATGCCGAACTAATGCAAGTTTTTCCTGAATTTAAAATGCAGAACCATTAAAACCATGAATAGATTTAATTCAGCCAGTTTAACTGATATAATGACCACACACATTGGGAGGATTACAATCTCTGTAATTTAGACACATCATATAAATATCACTCGTCTTGTGTAAATCTAAATTATCTGGCAGCACTTCTTACCAGGCATACCATATATCCGGAAATTTTATCCTATATAAATAGTTCATTAGAAGCAGCCATGTTATGTGTAACTCTGTGGTCATGTATATCAGAGGTCACTATGCCCTTCTTATGAGCTCTCCATTAGTGCAGCATTGGCCAGCCTCAGCCGAGACCCGTTCACCTCTCGTATTTCACCATGTCCTGCCTGCCCAGTACATTTTCTCCTGCTTTCCAAGCCTAAACACTTCCTGGATTGATACGTCGCCTTATGAAAATCTCCTTATCACATGCCACAAAGTAAACGTACACTATAACCCGCTTTTGTCCATCAGCACAGCCGTCATTTGGAGCAGTATGACCTGGTGTATATGATGTATGAAGGACACATCAGCTACAAAGCCAGTGTCTTATTAATTCTCTACATGTACGTAGGAACCCATGCTGGTGCTTATGCAATATCCTGACCTTCTGGAGGACGTGATGACAAGCAGCTAGGATACATTTACTGGATTTCAGGTACGATAATTAAATTTACTGGATTATAAAGATGGCGCAGTCACTTTGGCAGACATTCTAATGTTACAAAATATTTGCGCTACAATGGCAACTGATGCAGTTTAACCTTCCATTTATAGGAACATTACTATAGTAACTTAATAACAAAATAAAAATAAATTATAATAAGTATCCGCTTGAGTGGAACAGCGTCTTACAGTCCAGTAACCAAGAATCTAGTTTTCACAACTGAATGGTTGAACATCCATACCTCTTTTCCCCCACCATAAGCGTCCATTCACATTTTACATGAAATTCTGCAGGAAAAGTACAGAGTAACAACTAGGGCTTTGTTGCCATTTTTCTGAAGCCTGCTCCAATCAGTTCACACACACACACACACACACACACACACCTCTTCAAAGTAAACTAAAATTGCATGTACAATAAAACACAAAGAATCTGCTTGGATGTGAATGACCCATTATAGTATAAGATGATAAAGGAGCTGATCACTGAGCCATTACTCAGAAGCTTGCTGAGGGTACATTAGATGATCTTTACCTGCGCTACACCAATCAGCCATAACATTAAAACCACTGACATGTAAAGTGAATAATGCTGATTATATCGTTACAGTGACAACAGGGATATGTTAGGCACAAAGGGAACAAGAAGATCTTAAAGTGTTGAAATCAGGAAAAATGAGCAATTGTAAGAATCTAAGCAGTGATGGCTAGATGTAGCCAGTGATGGCTAGTATTCCCAGTATACAGTAGTTAGTACCACCGGTTAGTAAGGACAGGGCGACAGGTTCACTGATGTGTGTGAGGAGTGAAGGCCAGTCTGGTCTGATTAAAAGAGCTACTGTAGCACAACATACTGAGAACGTTAATGCTGGCTATGATGGAAAGGTGTCAGAAGCTTCACATCACAGCTTGCTGTCTATGAGGCTGACCCCTGTCCACCCCAAGAGCACCTACAATGGGCATGTGAACATCAGAACTGAACTTAGGAGCAAATGGAGCAATGTTCTGATGAATAGCGTTTTCTTGTGAATCATGTGGATGTCTGAGTGCCGTGAATCACTTATCTATCCAAAGAGATGGCACCAGGATGGACTTTGGAAAGGAGTCAGTGTGATGCTCTGGGCAATGTTCTGCTGGGAAACCACCGGGTCCTGGCATTCACGTGGATGTTACTTTGACACATATCATCTTCCTAAAAATTGTCGTTAAAATGGCCTTTTTCATCAGAATACTTCTTGCTGCCACACTGCAAAAAATATTTCAGTAATGATTTGAGGAACATGACAGAGTTCAGGATGCTGATTTGGCCTCCAGATATCTGACTGTGCATCTGTGAGATGTGCTGGACAAATAAGACCTTGTGGAGTCCTTGCCTTGATAGGTCAGAGCTATTGTAGTGACACAATACAACTGGATTTAGTGACCTAAACAATATTAGGCAGGTGGTTTTAGTGTTATGGCTATTGGTGTATATGCCTTGTGTAGTGCAAGATCTTATAATGAAATAAGTCAAACATTAAGTGAAAAACCTCCTGCTTAAAGTCATGACAAAATGTGGTGTGGTGTTGCACTTAGATACCTCCTCGCACAAAACCGTTGGTCGCTATGGCCGAGGTGGAGCAGCCTGTGATGGAGGTCACAACGGTTGCCATGAAAATGATGATGCAAGAGCACACTGTGGGGGGGAGAAAATAACAGAGTCACATACCAGTATCTTAAAGCATGGAAGGAAAAGTCCTTTAATAAAAGGTGGGGGAATTTTAAAAGATCTGTCAAGGCTAATCAGTTGACACCTAATTGAACACAGATATAGCAGCACACATACAGTATTAAACACTCCTCACACTTGTGCAGCTTCCAATGATTCACCACTTTATGTCAGCACTTGGAATGGATTCTGGAAAATGGCTGTGTGTTTGACATTTAGCTGCAGGTGCCACCTTGCAGAAACATTTAGCATGGGAATGCTAAACGGTAACAGGGTGATGGAAGGCCATGGAGGTTGTGTGAATTAAGACGCTAATTCACAGGAGCTGCACAGAGACAGCGAAACCTACCAATTCCAGCCTGGCCCACGATCCATGTCATGCGGATGAAGAGCATCACACCCCAAATGTTCAACATGCAGCGAACCTGCGCAGAGGAAGGATGACGGTTAGGTTTTAATGCAGACAACCAAGCAAAGCCCTTTAAACAAACCTGAACATGTGTAATCAACACTCCACAGTGATGTGTTGTGCTTGGAATGGAATCAAGTCTGACGTAGATATGACACCAACACTGTCTGACGCAACAAATGCTTTAAAACATCTCAACATTCTATTCCCATCTCCTCGATCTTGTATCTGGTTTTTGTGTTTGAGTGAGAAGGTGGAAATTGGGATGATGTTATTAACTAGAGGAAGCATGGCTCACATGTCAAAATAAAAAGAGGAACAAAAACCAGACATTAAGCTTGTACTTAAGTCAAGCTTTAGCTAAAAGCATACTTGCTTGTGCTCACACACACACACCCACACGCTCCCTCACACACACCCACACTCTCACACACACTCTCACACACACACACACACCCACACTCTCCCTCACACACACCCACACTCACACACACACACCCACACTCTCCCTCACACACACACACCCACACTCTCCCTCACACACACACACCCACACTCTCCCTCACACACACACACCCACACTCTCCCTCACACACACACACCCACACTCTCCCTCACACACACACCCCCACACTCTCCCTCACACACACACCCCCACACTCTCCCTCACACACACACACACCCACACTCTCCCTCACACACACACACACACCCACACTCTCCCTCACACACACCCACACTCTCCCTCACACACACCCACACTCTCACACACACACACCCACACTCTCACACACACACACCCACACTCTCACACACACACACCCACACTCTCACACACACACACCCACACTCTCACACACACACACACACCCACACTCTCTCACACACACACACACCCACACTCTCACACACACACACACACCCACACTCTCACACACACACACACCCACACTCTCACACACACACACCCACACTCTCACACACACACACCCACACTCTCACACACACACACACCCACACTCTCACACACACACCCACCCACACTCTCACACACACACACCCACACTCTCACACACACACACACACCCACACTCTCACACACACACACACACACCCACACTCTCACACACACACCCACACTCTCCCTCACACACACCCACACTCTCCCTCACACACACCCACACTCTCCCTCACACACACCCACACTCTCCCTCACACACACCCACACTCTCCCTCACACACACACACACACCCCCACTCTCCCTCTCACACACACACACCCCCACTCTCCCTCACACACACACACACACCCCCACTCTCCCTCACACACACACACACACCCCCACTCTCCCTCACACACACACACACCCCCACTCTCCCTCACACACACACACACACACCCACACTCTCCCTCTCACACACACACACACACCCCCACACTCTCCCTCACACACACACACCCCCCCACACTCTCCCTCACACACACACACACCCCCACTCTCCCTCACACACACACCCCCACACTCTCCCTCACACACACACACACACCCCCACACTCTCCCTCACACACACACACACACACCCCCACACTCTCCCTCACACACACACACACACACCCCCACACTCTCACACACACACACACACACCCCCACACTCTCCCTCACACACACACACACACCCCCACACTCTCCCTCACACACACACACACACACCCCCACTCTCCCTCACACACACACACACCCCCACTCTCCCTCACACACACACACACACCCCCACACTCTCCCTCACACACACACACACACCCCCACACTCTCCCTCACACACACACACACACCCCCACACTCTCCCTCACACACACACACACACACACCCACACTCTCCCTCACACACACACACACACCCCCACACTCTCTCACACACACACACACCCCCACACTCTCTCACACACACACACCCCCACACTCTCTCACACACACACACCCCCACACTCTCTCACACACACACACCCCCACACTCTCTCACACACACACACCCCCACACTCTCACACACACACACACCCCCACACTCTCACACACACACCCCCACACTCTCTCACACACACACACCCCCACACTCTCTCACACACACACACCCCCACACTCTCTCACACACACACACCCCCACACTCTCCCTCACACACACACCCCCACACTCTCCCTCACACACACACACCCACACTCTCCCTCACACACACACACCCACACTCTCCCTCACACACACACACCCACACACTCCCCCACACACACCCACACTCTCCCCCTCACACACCCACAGTCTCCCCCTCACACACCCACAGTCTCCCCCTCACACACCCACAGTCTCCCCCTCACACACACCCAGTCTCCCCCTCACACACACCCACAGTCTCCCCCTCACCACCTCACACACCCAGTCTCCCCCTCACACACAGTCTCCCCCTCACACACACACAGTCTCCCCCTCACCCCCTCACACACACACACACACACACACACACACAGTCTCCCCCTCACCCCCTCACACACACACACACACACACTGTATCCCCCTCTCCCCCTCACACACTCAGTATCCCCTCACCCCCCCCACAAACACAGTCTCCCCCTCACCCCCCCCACAAACAAACAGTCTCCCCCTCACCCCCACACTCTCCCCCTCACCCCCTCACACCCACAGTCTCCCCCTCACCCCCACAGTCTCCCCCACACCCACAGTCTCCCCCTCACCCCCTCACCCCCACAGTCTCCCCCTCACCCCCTCACACCCACAGTCTCCCCCTCACACACACCCACAGTCTCCCCCTCACACCCAGTCTCCCCCTCACCCCCCCCCCACAGTCTCCCCCTCACCCCCCACAAACACACAGTCCCCCCCCACACACAGTCCCCCCCCCCACACAGTCTCTCTCTGACAAGTGGGGGCTGAGAATACATTCATAAATTGCATTCATCTTTATCCATTGGTCTGCAATAAGGCAATGAAAAAATATAAACAAACTTTTGCAGCGTGCATGAGAAAACAAAGAAAGATGGCACAAAATAACTGATTACAAAATTTTATTTAAAGATGTTGTCAGCATCACATTTGCCCTTTATTTTTGCTGGTAAAAATATCCACAAAACAAGCCCTACTGAAGCCCTACATCAGTTCAGTTTTAAAAAAATGCTGCCTACAACTCAAAATACGTGACGTGTTAGGTTCACTTCCTGTAGCTGTGTGGTTTCAGGATGAGACTCATTCTTACTGTAATTAAACCACTCGAGTGTTCATTTGCAGCCGACTGTTATCACCTTGCTTCTGTTTGCTCAAACCAAATGTTGTGGTTATGCACCAGAATGTACCAGACTGAAAGCTGCACATGTGGAGAGATTTCCCAGTAGCACCACCTTGAACAATTAGCAAGTCTAAAATAACAATAACACAAACCTTAGCATCAGCTCTAGGCAAGATGGAACAAGTGGGACTAATGAGCAGTGTAATTCCCACCGGGGGGCCAGAAATCCGTGTGGCGTGCGACTTACGTGGCGTGCGAAATTTTGAGAAATTGAGAGCTTTGCAAAGCAGCTCATCTACACCTCCACAAGATCAAGGCTACTTTTATACAGGAGTGTGAAATGTATTATATGTACATAGAACTACAAAAAAACTTCACACATGAGTGAAGTGGTAGGGAAAAAAAAATCTATTAAAACATCAAAGCTTTTTTTTTCCCAGCTCTTGACTTTTGAGTCCTTTCTCTTTTCACAAACACTGTTAGAAGCTAAGTGAATACAGAGACATTTACCAGCACTCCTTTGACCCATCCAAACTTCACAACCCCTTTGGGCTCGGCTGCCTCTTTGGCTGCGGCCTCTTCAGCAGGAGTCAGCTCGTCACCGTTGGCAAATCCATCCTCAAACGGCTCCTGTAATGAGACGAGGGGTTTAATTATTAACAACATGGCATGAGATTTAAAATTACAACAAGAGGTGACATGGGAAGCTTGATGAATTCAAGATAGTAAAGATAAGCTAGGGTTAGGCCATGTTTCTTAATGCAACAATGTACTGTATGTGGTGATTGTGATGCATTGCGTGGCACATTTACTGCATTTATTCATTCATTCATTCATTCAAGTCCTGGCCACACTTCTATCCTCAAGGGTAGATATTTTGTACCTTTGATACACCTTTCAACTCATATCATGAATATACACATTGTACACTTAATGATATACGGTATGTACTTGGACCTTATGGAGCAATTGTGTACCCGTTATAAGTTCTTAAACATTTAATGGCCAAAAACAGACAAAATACTGCAGGTACAAAAGGAACCAAGCCATATGGAATTATACAGTCATTTTTATTTATTGAAAGTTTAAAATGAAATGATGAATTAATTGTATGGCAATGATTTAAATCCAAGTGAGCTTTTGCTCACAGAATCTCACGTAAAAATCCTCATTTGCCAAATGAGTGAGAGAGTAAAATTATCTGGACATTAAAATAAATTAAACACATTAATCACAGCAGACAGAACTATACTCAGATTCTGTGTATTTCCCCAGATCAGGTTAAGCCTACTCTTAACCTTAAAGCCATTTTAATGGAGGATCCCTACTGACACAGGAATTCAGCTTGCACCAAAATCAGGCTTAGTTTGTGTTTAAATATGAACCTTAATAGAAGTGCTGCCATCAGACTAATTCTCAAAATAACTCAGATTCTTTTCATTCTCTCACGGTTTCCTCAGTCTCGTTCCTTCCCCCATTTTCTACTTCCGTCCTTCTTTCTTGGTCAGTCACTAATACACACAGTCATGGTTATCTGTCCTTGGATCTGCGGAAGGTCAAGCACAGGAAGGATCCCTCCTGTGTAGGGACAATGCTCTGACGTCGCTGCTGAGCTTCTAGTGCCTTTGGGAGCGCTACTGTATGCAAGTGATGATGGCCCTGTACTCCACATAAACCTGTTTCGTGGCAACCACACGGAAGGGGACGCCTCTTTTAAAATAACAGCCTGTAAAGCTGAATTTGTCTCTCTGTCTCATAAAAATCCTTGAACAATAAGCCAAAACAAGGTTCACCAAGGCTTCTCTAATGTGATAGGTGCTGACCTACAAGGTCCACCAGCACACACAGCTACATTTGACAAGCCAGCCATCCACAGAAAATTCATCATTATGTACAGGGCCTCCCAAGAGTCTCTGTACGTAGCGGAAATGAAACCTTTTAGAAAAACGGATTCCACATTTTTTTTCAAAAATCATGTAGAGGATGTTTTGTATATAAAGGTACATTTGGCTAAAAGTTCATTTCCTTTATGCAATCAGAATTTGCATCGTTTCAATAAAATGTCCAATCTTTTTAAAAGAGTATTTTTTTAAAAAATGGAAAATGGAAGACTGGTGGATGGAAACATCACTACTAATTAGTGAATGATGCAAAATTGCCACAGTGGCCTTCAGGGTGTATTGGCATTTGCTACCATGGTTCAATGCCAGTGTGTGGTGTACAGGACAAGCTCACATGCAACAATCACTTCTCCAAAAGTAAACCATCACAAGAACAGTAAATTTCCCTCCACACTCATTCATGTAAAAGAAGCTGGCAAGCTAACTGGCAGTAAATCTCATCAGACTCACAAACCTTGATAAAGAGACACACATTTTTTTGGCTGTTTTCTGCATTTAGAGAAAACCTTCTTGCATTAGACACATCAACAGTCTCTTCTGTGCATTCATTATATCAAATCAGGGATACAGAATTTCACTAAGAAAACACAAATCACCAGACCATCTCCTGGAAATGCTTGTTGGCTTGATGTTAAAATAATTTCGCTTTTCAGTCCAAACGTGGAGCAACTGTCTATTTTCATTTCTTGTTGAGGAATTTACATCTTGTCCAAAAGATCACTGCATGTGAGGTAAACTGGCTACATGACAGGACCTTATTTTCTTTTCTTTATACCGATCTCACTCTGAACATGTTCAATCTAACTGACAACTGAACAAAAGATCAACTTGGCGTTTGTTTTTCGTTAATCTAATTTTTCTTTGGATATCCTATAAATATCCTGTGATGGATCTCAAAGTCTGTGTTTTTAAAGCAGCAGCAAGTCCAAAATCAGCCATCAAATATAAAAATACATCAGCTAGGCTTTTTCTAGCCTGGTTAAGCCTTCCTTTCCTGGTCGTTTCAATTCTTTTTAATTTTTTCAATTCATCAAACTAATCTTAACTCATATTTTCTGGCCTTGGCTACAAATCAGATTTAGAAACTAGATTCACTGCAAGATCTCATGTCTTTGACCACAGCATTGATGTTGGTGTCAGATAGACTGGTTTGAGTATTTTGGAAAGTGCTCATCTAAGATTTCACACACAGCTCTCTAGAATTTACACAGACTTGTGAGAAAAAAAAAAAAAAAAAGGTCACTCTCTACAACTGTGGTGGGCCGAATCATCTCCAATCAGATCAAGGTAAATGGACTACAACAGGAACCTGAAGCTACAGAAGGCTCATCAAACCTCTACAATTAAAGACTGAATAAAGACCATGACTTTCCAGTGTTAGGTAGATAAGAAATACATCAGGAGTACAATGATTTTTGCAGATTACTGTAACCCAAATTTTCCATCATAGAGAAGAGGAGGCTGTGAACAGGTCTGCAGATTAAGGTGGACTGTGAAAACAAAAGGCGGATGAATTATAAAACATTGGCATGTGCTCCAGCATGTGGCTCGGGCACTGGGGCGCATCATCACCTGAGCCATCTGTCTAAAACGAGCACTCTACCTGCATGCATAACGTCATTAACAGCCCCGCCAAGCTCCCCTTACACCAGGGACACTAGGTTATTAAGAAGGAGGGAAGCAGGAAGAAAGAGCTGCTTTGTTACAGCCTTAGAGCTTGTCAACACCCCAACATGCACCATGTGAGGAGGGGAAAGCAGTAGCGTAGAATATAACATGGGAAGAACATTAGATTTGGTAAGGCCAGGCCTGAAGGTGAAACTTTGTCAACTGAAGGTTGTAACCAACTACAAAATATCTAGTTTAAATAAGCAGCCTGTAGGCATTTGCTACCAGTATTCCAGGAATTAAGTATCAGTTAATTAGAGATGGCTAGGCCTCTCACGTTGGGAATTGGGAAACATTTATGTACTTGCAAAAAAAAAAAAAAAAGTGGAAAAATACACAAGTGTGCCATTGTGAATGCTCAGACCACTTGCGCAATCCCAGGGCTACATTTGAGGATACTCATACTGTGATTTTGAGGCTGCCTGAAAACTGTACCAATTTAAACCTGGTCTTAAACTAATATCAATCCTTATTCTGTTTTTCTATGAAAAAGTCTGTAAAGGTTTATTCTGGGTAAATCATGTGCTGTTGGAGTCAATGCCTGGTGTATGAACAAGGCCAAAAACGTGTGTACGATCGATATCATACATTTTCCACATCAGTAAATACTGTATAAATCTCACTAACAGCTGGAGTTGTGATATTAATGTGAAGGCTATAATTTAATATCTAGCAAAAGCTCAACAATAAAATTATTATGGTTGAACAGTGCAGTAGATCATGATCACACACACACTCACACACACAAGACAAACACACACACACAGACACACACAGACACGCACACAGACACACACACAGACACACACACAGACACACACACAGACACACACACAGAGACACACACACCCCTATGACAGATAAGCAGGTTCATTCATGATTCCTAATTGTTTTGTTTGGCCTGTTTTCTTTGCATATCAAGTATGGTAAACAGAAAAGCCATTTTTTCCCCTAATAAACTTACAGTTCGGTCATTTTCCTTCATTTGTACTTCAGACAATACATGCTTAATGCTTTCAGCATTTCCTCCAAAGACATTTTTTAGAGGGAAGACCAATAATCAACCACAATTCTGTTCGGTACACACAGGACTGAAGTCCAAATCTAGGGGTTTTTTCGAATCAAACGTCAAAAACCATATATAACTGATGCAGTATATGGTGAAATAAGATGTTTCTATATAAGACAAAAAAACATAGAGCTATCACTCACTGATAGATGTAAATGTACAGTCTGGGCTAGAAGGAAATCAGCCCCAGTCTCACTTCTCCATCAGCATTAAAAACAAACAAACAAAAATAAATAAATACCACACCCACTACTCTGTATTAAGATTTGTTAAGAGCAAATAAACTGATGTTTATGCCAAACAGAAAAACAATACTGTGGTCTTTTTACCTGCCAAATACAGAAGGGCTAGCTCATTCATACCAGCTGCCCCTGACTGACAAACAAATCAATGGTAAAGACGTAATCCTAAAATGCATCTTCCTTCTGTGACTTGTGTCCATTTTAGCTCTCTTGGAGAGAGCGAACAGTCTAAATCTCTCTGGGACAGAACAGATTTACTATACTCTACAAGTGCAAGAATGCACCACTGTTTAAAGAACAGCATGAACATTTTACATACAGTACATAACTCTACATATTCTACCAGCAACTACCACTACAGCCAGACATTTCAGCGCTCGCACCGAGCGTTAACAAGCATAAGTGCGAGCGTTACTGAGACTCTCACATACTATAGCGAAGACGACACAAAGCCTGAGGACTGAAATAGAACGGATTCACGCTTCACGCGGCATTGACTGGCAGTGCCTTGGGAGATCACAGTAATCTGTGGCGCGTCTTGAATAGCTGGGAAGAAAGATAGGGATAAGGAGAAAAAGAAGAAGAAAAAAAGTGTGGCCTTTATGCCAAGCAGTCAATTCCACTCTTACGTAATTAGAACAATAAAATAATAATTTGAAGATGTTCAGCAGGACAGCTGATCTTCACTTGTTCCATTACACATTGCCTTACAAGCATAATGAAGTGTGCATGGTGTTCTAAATGAATGCGGTTAATTATCAATGAGCACAGAACATGCAAGTCAAGTTTCAACCATGCCAGGGTTCGCTTTCATATTATACACTTCAATTGTCTCTTCAGGTAATGAGCGGTAGCTGGAATCCATTTTTAATAACAGATGCATCTTAAAACGGTGTCATCCTTAAAATTATGGAGAACGGAGATGAAACATTCTGCCTCTGTAATCAGCACAACCCAGTAAGACTGTGCAGTAGGACAATAGAATATCCATAGCATCATAAAGCATATCACAAACAGCTCACACTTTTCCGTGAAATCATGCTAACATTTAGTTTATTGCAATTACAAAACATTTTTGCTATTTTGCTCTAAGTTGTTTAGCAGAACTAAACACCATGATACATAATGTGTATTGTAGACAAACCTTATCATTATAGTGAAAATATTTTATTATAGGTATATGGCCTAGCATAACCACCTAGCAGTTAACCAAATCAGGTGCTACATACTGTGCTACATATCAGTCATGTGCATGTGCACAAGCATGAGCTACAAATAAAGAGCTGCCCAAGATGTTACAGTAGATAAGAGTAAGATTACAGTAATTAATGATGTATTTTATGAAAGTAATAGAAAAGAAGTCTGATAGCTTGTGAATAAACAAAAGCTCAGGATTCACTATTGCAATGGTCATAAAAAAAGCACCAGCTGACATCTACATAGATAAGTAGAAGAAAGCTTTGGTCTTCTAGCTATCTCACTATTTAGCAAGACACTGTAAATAATTCTCTGGGCATGTTGTTATTGGACTTCTAGTGCCTTTTAATGTCATGAACACCAGCCAAGAAGAGAGACATTTTTGAATTCATGGTGTTATTTAACATTCCTGTTTTTCAGGTCAGTCACCGTTGACTTATTCTCCTCTTGTCTCTTAGCTATCTGATATCCACCTCACTATTTAGCAAGATCCAATGATTATACAAATATCTACAGAATTTGGCAGACACCTTTATCCAAAGAGACTACCATTTATTTCATTTACACAACTGGGCAGGTAAAGGCCCAACAGTGGCATCTTGGTTCTGGGATTTGAATTCTTTTTTTTATTTCGAACACTAACATTTTACTACTTCACAAACCGTTTAACAGCCTGAACATCAGCTCTGAGAAGTGAAAAATTTTCAGGTCTATCTTTATTTTTATATGGAACTTTTCATCTTTTTATATAATCCTTGTATTTTGCCATAAACTCCGTGTAGGTTCTGCAGTGGAATGGTTGTGAAGATTATTAAATCCTCTCAAAATACTGATTACTTGCAATAAACTTATTGGTTCATTTCAGCTCATAAAATGCAACACTGTCATCACCAAATTATAGCTATATTTATTTCATGCTTATTTCATCCTGTTTAGATTGCCAGCTGACAAAATTGAACCAGAACCAGAACTTTTGGTAAAACAGCAACAGTTAGAGTTATAATATAATGAATAAAACATGATATTCACACACAAAATGTAGCTGGTGGTAGTTTTCACACTCCCTCTTCATTTCAGTATATTAATCCGTTTTGGGGTTTTTTAATGCTAAAATGTTTGAGGAAACCTGACCATCACACCCATAATGTGGTTCTTCAAAATGTTGCCGCAAGTAAAAAGTACAGTGTGTAGAACGTTTTTGGGTACTGCTAAGTCTCCTAATCCTGTTGTATAGCGTGACACTGTTGATGTTCATGAAGTGAGTACCATGAAGACATGGTGTACCAAAGTTGGAGCAGAAGAACTTGTGTGTCCTGCACTAAGCCCTGACCTGAACCCACTGAACACCTTTAGGATGAACAGGAACACCGTCTGCGCCCCAGGTATCTAGGCCAACCTCAGTGCCAGTGCATCACTAACGCTCTTGCGACTGAAAGAGCAACTCCCCACAGCTTCATGACAAAATACAGCAGGAAAAAAAGCCTTCACAATGGGAAGCTCAAGAAAGCACATATGAGTGCCCAAAAGAATGGTCATATAGTGTATATGTGGTTTCCATTGAGAATGTATAATGGCTTTTTCATATATTATGCATGAATTCTCATGATACCAGGTTGTGAAGTGTTAATGACTGTGTGTGTGGTCCCCTGACAAGCATCTGTGTCTGTGTGAAGTCTGTGTTTGGATGTGTGTCTGATCCCCTGACAACGTCGGTGTCTGAGTGTGTGTGTGTGTGTGTGTGTGTGGAGAGAGTCATGAAAAACTGATCCAGAGAAGAAGAAGGAAAAAAAAAAAAAAAAAAAAGCACACAGCTCTGCTTCCTCTCTGTTCTCCTGCAAAAGAGCACTTTCACACGCATCTCAATCCAACATGTCCGACCAACAAGAGCGAACCCGCTGAACTGGAACTGGGCTGAAGAAATTCAGCACAAGTAGCCTTGGGTCTGATCAGAGCTGTGTGCGGTCCCACTATGCCACATTCCTTTGCTTTAAATATTACACTCGGTACAGTTCACTTTACCTGTATGCTAATGGAAAAGATGAACTGGTATAAGGTTCTCTACATTCAGGTGCTGAGTGTGATGCAGATAGCTGCAGGATTTAAGTCAGAAAGTTCAGTTACAAATACTCGAGTGAAGGAAACTGGGTTTTCACCTTTACATCACACTTCATGCGTTCTGTAAAAGGAGAGGTGAGGGACGAAAAAAATAATAAAAAAACTATGGCTCTAAAATAGACAAACTAATGCTCACAGATGAATAAATGAGCCTATTAAGTGTATTAAGTTTCATAGCACTGAAGGTTTATAACAAAGCTGTGCTGACAGGGCACCTCAAAGTCCCTGGCCTCAAAGAAAGAAAGAAAGAAAAAAAACTATATACATATAAAAAAAATATATACACACACACACACACACAATATAAGTGTGTGTTATATAATTACACATATATAATCACAAGTCACTTTTATGTTGATAGTAATGCAATTTTCAGCGGAGATTTTTCTCTGCTGCATCTCCGACATAGTTAAAACCATTTAGAGACATTTGTAAATAAATATTTTCATTTATTACTGTTCATGTGGCTTATGAAGAAGACGAAGATGAAGACGAAGAAGAAGGAGCAGGAGGAGGAAGAAGAAGAAGATGATATTCATTATAGCATAGCAGCCTAAACACTTCATCTTCGTCTACACTGAAACACGGCTACATAACTGGCTTTCACACAAAATTACAAGCAGACTAAAAGTGAGATTGATGAAACAAGCAAGTTTGATATCAAGGCCAGACACATTTTGATTAAAGCTGCCAGGACGATGCAACTACAACAAGCTCACTTCAAATGCAGATGAATAAAATATAGACCACCATTAAAAGGTATGAAATCCTGCCCAAATATTCAGTTTCACTCAAACACTGTTACACTCAGCCAGAACAATGATTTGCTTCGGTTTCGATGGGGTGAAAAAGAAAAAGGGAAAGAAAAAAAAAGAATAAAACAAAACCGATGCATGTCAGTTTTTAATAGGATAGACATATATTCTACATATATTCTACATGTACATATATTCAGAAAGTAAAAATATGCTGGTCTTTGTATAAATATGTATAAAGTATACGTAAAATCCAATCTAATCTGATCTAAATGGGGTGAGAGGAAATTGTGTCTTTTAAGTAAAAAAGACTCCCTGAAAGCCCCGCCCCCTTTCTGCAATCTCTCACGTCTCATCTATCATAACGTGTGACCTGTGAGACGTCCTTAATGAAATGAGTAAATGAAAAATGCTTTCAGATAGTTAATGAGAATGTTTAATTGACATAAGACAAATATTTTTCATCAGTTACCTACATTTCTTAGGAATGCAATTATTTAATAAAAAAAAAAACAAATAAAAAAAAACAAAAAAAAAACAGCACTTTCATTTTTTTCTCTCCTGCACCAAACAGTTTTTTTTATTATAGTTTTCTGTACACCGCCGACAAGCAGCTCCCGACTGCACAGCTGGAAATATTATGTTTATCTTTCCTCTCATTAAACCTGCTGTTTTATAACTTTATCTATCAGTTCTTAAGAATTGGTCACAATTTCTTAAAATGGCAAAAACCAATTTTGCATGAAAACATGAACACTTTCATTTCATTTCATGGTTTTAATAGTCTTCATGGCACTTTTAGACAAGTCCGTTTGATTTTGTTGCTCTGAGAGGGTTCATCTTGCCTCTTAGCAAACACGCACATCATTTTTAATCCAAAAGCAATTTTCTGATTTATCCCATCGCTCCCTAAACACCACTATGGAATAAAATATCTAATCTATAGTATCTAGGCTGAGTTTTATTTCTGACTCGTTTGCACTTTCTCAAGCTCCATCAGCAGCCACTAGCAGAAGCCCCTCAGTGCATTTTCATAAACACACCGGTTTACATGAATAGTTCACCTTGAAGAGAGGTAGAGGTGGAGATCTGTCCCTCCCTCAAAACTCATAAAGAGGCTTTTGTTCAGAAAAGGCCATTTAGATTGAGCACTACTCAAGCAGCCAGTGCCTCCTGAAGTGCACTTTGTCCATGATAACCTGATACAGGAACGCTCTTGGAAGTCAGCTGCTTCCGTCCTCGGCTCTCTGATTGGGTTTCACCGGGGCGTGTTAACGAAACGGCACGATTCTGTCCAAGTACACGGTGGAGCTGTTCACCCTATCACTTAGATCGCAGTCATTTTCCTTGTTCCATCTGTGGAGGACATCTGTGGTGCCGATTTATTCCAATTTACTCAGGGGAACAAACCCTCTTCCTGTACATGTTTATTTATCAGCACACCACACGCCTCTGAGGAAAAAAAAAGGCCACAAGACTTCACACACATCTGTTAACGACCTGTTGCTGGAATATTCCTGAATAAAAATGATGCAGAGCTGAACATGGGCCGTTTGTCTGGAAACAACTTCACCGAAGAGTTTGTGTGTCTGTATTTTCATAGCTGTATCAGTGTGAGCAAGCGGCTGAACTCGTGATGAAAGTGGACAACAACCTAAACAAACACGATCCTAGGAAATTATGGCTGGTTACAATTACTGCACTTGCCAAAACATTGCTCCTGTATATAATTAGCATTTGACCTTCCTTGACATGATCAAATGTCATGGATGCCTGGATAAAACGGATAAAAAAAAATTAAAACAAACAAACAAACAAACAAACAAACAAACAAACAAAACAAACAAACACTCCCACTGTCTGCTGCACTAAACACATCAGCCGAGGTATGACACTCGGTCATTATTTTATCCTCTAACCAGGTTCATCCATGTGCCGGGATGAGATGAACTTTTCCCCATCAGGGACACACAGGTATGTGGAAACGCAGACGAAACTCTTGCAAAATAAACTGCAGCCAAAAGCAGTTATCTCCTAGATCGTGGAGGACATGTGGATCGGTGGCATTCTATTTTTTTTTTTTTTTTTAACCTGAAAACACAATGTGCTACATTAGCAAATTTGAGAAAAGTCAATAAATTAATTAATTTAATCAACATTATTATTAATAATGATAATAATAATAAAATGCAGTACTAATAATAAATGTAGTTACATCCACCCTGGAATTCAGTTGGTCAGTATTGACGCACTTAACTAATTAAGTAGCTAGTAATACGTTATTAAATTACAATTAGGTCTCTGGGAAGCCAAAACATGAAACTGGGCAGAACACCAGCTTTTTTACTGCCCAAGCGGGTTGCTAATAAAGATATCATTTATCCATTCCTAGTACAAATAATAGCAACTACACTGTAAGCAGGGAAACTACCAGAGAGTAAACAAGCAAAAGTCAAATGAACTCAAAAGCCTGTGTAGCACTGTTCTTACACGGGACTGATCTCTAGTGATAACAGTATCATAGTCTGTGACGAGTAGGAACCATGACTCTAAAACAGTAAACCCGCTAGCTGAAGATAGACCATGTGTACACACACACACACACACACACACACAAAACCTCTGTCGATCCTCTCAGGCCTCGCCCCCGGCTGCTAGCACAATCCAGCGTGACTGAATTAAGACGGAGCGCATTGGGCCAGTCACAAAGGTCAGAGAAAACAAAAGGGCAGCAGACACACACGTAAACACACGCTTATGCTTCATGACCAGACGATTTGTGGAAAGCGTGTTTACGATTTGAAAGTATCATTGTTAACAACGAATGACCTGACGTTCTGTGAATGCCTATAGAATTGTAAAATGCCCCGGGGCGGATTGGGGTGGGGTTTTTTTTCTATTTTAAAACGTTGTCATCTGGACAATTCTGTCCTAGTACACAAATTAGTCTAGCTTTAAGCTGCGCTTTGTTATAAAACAGAAGAATGTATTCCAAAACTTTCATATTCAGAATATACAGCATTTTTACTTAGGATGAAAAAAATACTGATGCATATTAGATAGTATGTTTTCCAAGAAATACCTCATGGAAAAACTGTCAATAAAGTAATTAATGGATTAACTAATTATTAAATAAAAATGACCTGTGCAAGTAAAAGAACATGAGGCAATACGAGCTCACGTCTCTCACAGATAATCACGCTTCCTCTCTGAGCAACAAAGCCTCTGATTGTTACTGCGAGTTCACTCATCACTGACTACACAGCCATGTTCAAACCCCTAACTCCACACCATTCACATAGTCTGTAACTTGAGGCTAGAGATTTAGGCTCAAACTGAGCAGATTAGACAAGTTTCCTTTACGAGAACTGAACAGAGTGGTAAAGTGCAGCCTTTCAGCAGAGCCGGTCTGGAACAAGCTCTCAAGCAGCTTCAAAACTGCTGCTTTAAAACGACTGGCTGAAGATCTGATAAAAGAGCAGCACATGCTACGTTGTTTCCTTCTGGTAAGAAAATGTTATCAGAGAGAACTCCTAATCAAAATGCATGACCACCGTTGGCACCAATCAACAGCGTCTGAGCTTCTGTCAAGGTCACAGACTGCCTTTGTGGTCCACTTGGTTTGGATGTGGCTCAAGTTGTAAGGCATTACACCTTTGCTAAGATCAGAAAGTATCTCAGATGACTTTATGATAAGTGACATGTTATGTTGGAACAGATAGAGAACCATACAGAATGTACAAGTGCTTTAAATTGTTACAAGGAAATAAATCAAACTATGAGTGATGATTAAGAATAAACACCTTATCTAAATAAACTTAGGACTGCTATTTTGTGCTTTATCCTCCACATTCCTGTTCTTTCTGTTCTGATTTATAATATGTTCTTAACCGTTAACGGTGACCACTTAAGTGAAGTCGTTAAAGTGACATAAGTTACTACATATTTTTATACAGATTACACCACCAGGTATAAATCACATTTATTTCAGCTTAGGGAATATGTTGAAAGAAAGCAATCGAAAACAAGTCTATAAATTAGGACAAATAAGAATAAAACTGTAAAATCAGGACCCCAAAAAAAAGCGTCCTATAAAATTAAGTGTGTGTCTGTGGAAGCTGAGGCGCTGCAGTGACTGAGCTGCATTACTGGAAGATTACTGATTGAACCTTTCACCGTTTTCTCATCACGTTGTCCACGCAGTGTCATCGTATGCAAATCAGCTGTGTGATGAATGTTTTACTATGTTTTATTTATGTTTATTTATGTTTTACTAATGTTTTATTTCTGAGTCGCTGGGCCATACAAAAACCTTCACATGTTTACTAAATGGCTAATAAATGAAGCTTGTTGTCAATCTTTTTTTTTAAAGAAATTCTCCTTTGTTCTTTCACAGCGAACAAGTTAATAATTTCACTGTACAAGAAGGTTTGTGCGCTTATGACAAAGTACTATGAGGAATGAGAAATAAAAGGCTCAGTATGAGACTCCATCTTCAAAGTAGCCTTTAAAACAGCAAAGTGTTTACATTACACCAGCTTCAGCTTCAGCTTCAAACATGGCAGGCGTGAAGGGAGGCCTGTGGCCTGCTGCCTTCCAGCTACTGACGCCAGTTTGCACACAGTGCCGTAATGGCTAGATGGGTCGGGGCGGCGATGGGGGCGGAGAGAGAGAAAGATAAACACTGAAGCATGTGGAGTGGCGCTCTGATCAGCCCTTTCCTGCGCTGCCCAAGCACAATGACTTACACACTAACCGTCCTGCTGCAGTCAGTATTTACTCAGGAAACATTAACTTTAAAGAGATAAAACCTTACAAGCCTATATTGATTACAGAATTGTTTCCTTTTCTGATAACCCATG
Source organism: Tachysurus vachellii (assembly GCF_030014155.1). Lineage (NCBI taxonomy): Eukaryota > Metazoa > Chordata > Actinopteri > Siluriformes > Bagridae > Tachysurus > Tachysurus vachellii. Next base: position 13,002,343 of record NC_083479.1, read on the forward strand.
CAACATTTTTTGACCACAGCAAGACTTCACTACTCCTGTGGAATTCAACACAACAACCTTCTGTGGTCACAACATGAAAGTATTCCTTAAATGCAGTAAACAGATTAGGAAATAAAAAAATAAATCAAAATGCTGTGACTATATAAACCTAATAAGATTATTAACATAAAACGTGCAAAGTGGAGGAGATCTCAACAAATGTAAACGAGGTCTTCTGAAAACTGAAAAGTAAAAATACTGAAATATTTGGGATCTGCTTAGTGATTCTAATGTTTAATGTTGATTGATTCTGTATTTTTGTTATTCCTGTAAGAAGTTAGTGGTTGTAAGAAGCTAGTTAGCAAGTTTTAATTAGAATCCGCTAGTTAGCTATATACAAGATGACAAGAATGATACGATCCAGGACGCTGGTATTAGCATGAAATTTTAGAGACTGATAGAGCTGGGAAGACAAAAAAAAACCCATTAAAGCGCTGCTGCATTGCTGTCTTTAGGTAAAGAGTTAATGGACTAGGGGGAAAATACTCTGTAAATGGAGATGATCTCAACCCCGAGTTTCAGCAACTGCTGTAAAATCAACATGGCTGCTCATAACATCATCAGTAACCTAGTAGCACTTCTTTCTCTGTGTATTAGATCTATATCAGCAAGTTGACAAGTTAACAAAAATAAATTTCGCATGCCATTAAGGATTACAAAAATGAACATCCAAGTTGTTCAGCATGTTTTTTTTTTTCTTGAACCAGCAGTGGCCACATTCAGTAAACAAGGGGCGATCTTACTCGCTGCTCCTGATCTCGCCGTCACAAAGCTAAAGTGACAGGAAGCAGGCAGCGTGTGTCACTACACACAGAGAGACAGGCAGCTGTCGTACTGCAAGCCCCATGTGCCAACAATCAGCTGCTTCACGCGTCATATCCAGCCACATGATCTCCTCATCAGTGCCGTCAGACAACATTTAATCAGTGGCTTCTGGATTCTGATGATTAGATCATTCAGGATCCGGTGTTGATCTTTGATCTTCGTTACAGATTTACGAGGCTTTTCAAAGTCGTCCTGCTGTTCCTAAAACTCGATCCTAAAATTAGGCTCTAGCTCCAGCTGTCTGGATTTTGATGTTCAGACATCAAGAGGCGTATTTCAGATTTTTTTTTCCATTGTGCTTTCAATAAGAGTTAAGGATGAGAGTTCTCCTGCTAATTGAGGTGGAGTCTGAAACTAAGCGACACAAAAGCACTAGGCACCACCTGTTTAATGGCTGCAGTGAGAGTTCAGCAACGAACACGCACCTGCTTGTACGCATGCTTCAATGTTTCTCAAAATGGAAAACACTCAGCAACTCAAAACAGCTACATTTACACTACATTAAACTTCAACTCCTGTGTGTCATGCATCTTTGAACAAAATCACCAACGGTCAACAACGTGATCACACGTCATGTGATCTTTATTCGGCTTTGCCACTGGAGACTGTTGTGTTCTGCCCACTGTACACTGCTTTCTTCTCATCTGCCCGAGAGACTGGCATCGCTATGGCGACATAGCTCACTGGGTGCTAGGAAACCATAGCCTGTTTCTTTCTTTCTTTCTTTTTTTTTTTTTAAAAACCTCCCCCTTTTCCGTCTGGTCTGCTCTTTAAAAGCACACCTGGTACATTACATGCTGCTCTATCAGTGACGGATGGACAAACAACTGCCACTGATAATACTGTGTACTCAAGCTATCAAGTGAAGGAGAAAATCACCCAATAAAATATTTATCTGCTTATAATTTACTAGGGATAATGTAGCATACACTATAATAATACGCACACTTGAACACAATGATCTCCCTGAATGACATGAGAAACACTAAAGAAGAGGTTGATGATAACCTGCTATATTCCTATACTCAAAACGATACATATTCGGATTAATAACAGAACAGAGTGGCGTCGGTTGAAAAAAATCATCATAAAAACAATCATCAACAGTCATGAGAAATATTTCCAGTACCCTTCGGTGTGTTCAGTGTTTCGATGAATCAACTGCTTTCAGGAAACTCTGCAAATCAACATGACAATAAAAGCTTTACACCGTGATCAGTGACAGAATAAAGCATCTAAGCAGAGCGGGGGGGAAATAATATCATGATCAAACAGCTTACAATTTAATGTTAATTTTATACTGAGCCTTAAAAAATGGAAAACCTAGATAGCTTTTATTTCATGAATGTTTTATTAATAGAATTTATTAGTATTGGTATTCGAATGTATAACGTCTGCTCTGGTTCTCTTCATTAAATTTAGTAAACATTAAAGAAAAAGATTTATTTATAAACAGCAGCACTTTGTTAAACTGCAATTTTAAAACATAATCGATATATGCTGTCTGAGTGTGTGTGTGCCCTGCGATGGGTTGGCACTCCGTCCTGGGTGTATTCTGCCTTGATGCCCAATGACGCCTGAGATAGGCACAGGCTTCCCGTGACCCGAGGTAGTTCGGATAAGCGGTAGAAGATGAATGAATGAATGATATATGCTGTAGATAAAAATAATAAATGATTACTAGTTTTAAAAAAAGAATATTGAATCATCAGGATCAGTTGCTACTCAAGATTTCAACTTTGTTGCTTTGAAATAAAAGTAGTTACTGAGCTTCAAAAAAAAATCTTAACTTATTTAATATGGTTTTGGGGGCTGTCCTGCTATGTTGTCTAGCTAGATATACATCTGTCTGTCTGTCTGTCTGTCCAGATAGATGGACAGATAGATAGATAGCTGAATCAGTGTCAGACAGACAGACCATTATGAATAACCGCCAATCCGCCGCCAATTGTCATGTAACACAACGTCCCCGTCACACTGCACATCAGGTAAAACAGTTACTTGAAGCTAAGATTCAAATAAGCCCAGAGTCGTGATCTACAGAAACAGTTTGGAAAAACTTTGTCAACAAAGATACTGCTCAGAATCCAACTATAGGGAAGAAACCGGAAAAAGAGAGGACAAAAATCAAGACTGGACACAGTGTGAGAAACTAGTGATGTCCTGCAAATGCAGATGTGCTGAAGTCATTCAAAGTAAGGACCTCTACACAACCGTGATCATTTGCAAAACATGCTAATAGAACAGTGATATAACCCATAGCTAATATTCCTTTAATTATTGAGTGACTCAGTGCACCAACAATGAAATCAAGTGTTTTTGAATTGTTCTCTAATTTTACACATACATATAAAATAATTTAAAATGCTAACAGCTGAGCGGTGATTGGCAAGTAATCTATAAGCTGCACTCCCTCAAGCTACAGTGCAGAAGTGAAATGTGCCAGATGTAGTGAATGAGATACTGTATCAGGACAGCTTGGCTGGCATGCTAACTGTTCTACTCTTATGGCTCCTCTCACCATATAAATCTGCCCGATTTAATCCGCTGCTCCAAATCTGCTTGGGGCGTTTCACTTGTGACTCATCTGCTGCTGCGGAGGGTCCCACATGGACACCTTAATGATCTGTACTTCCCAAAAACAGTTAGTTTCTGCCTAGTTTTAGCCGTGCATCAGTGCACACTCACCTGAAGATACTTAAGAGACTTATAGCTGCTGTGGGTAGATGGATGAATGGGTGGATAGTCCTAGTCCAGAAGTCCATACTGAACACCATTTGAACAAATTTTGAGTTATAAACATTACACATTACATGACATTACTTATTAGTGTTTGCTATCTGTACCTGGATTTCTCAAAAGCTGCTTTGAGACATTGTTCTACAAATAAAACTGAATTGAACTATTCATGTTGTCTAATTGCACTGTGGTGGATAAAGGTAGTTAGCAAGTCCCCCCCCGGTCATATCTTTTCATCATCGCCATCATGCCTATGAAACTACATCTGCCACGTAGCTAGTAACCTCCGGAAGAAGGACAGATGAGCTTCATTATCAGACAATCATGCTTTGTGTAGCGTAATCATCAGCAAATTACTCGTAACCGAATAGATGTTGAAATAAAAACAAGTTTTTGTTTTCTTGTTCAGTCAACTGAATGCTAGCACCGATACAGGATCATTGCTATTTCAGTAAGGCTCCCACAGTGCACCTTCTTGTTTAGAAGAGGATTGTTGTTGGGTTTATGCAGTCTTTGCTAGCACAAATGCAATGTATACATATAAAACAACATTGCAATAACACACTGACTTTCAAGGCCGGTAGTCAGGCTCAAGTACCAGCACTGTGTCATGTGCCCTTTAGCACTGAACTATAATCGGTGGATCCATCCATCCTTTCACCATTTCACACTGGACATGTATGTGTGGCCATGTAGCAGAGCTCCAGTTTCACGTCATGTCATTCTCTTCAATAGGAGGAGGTCATCTGTAAAATCCAATGAAGCTCAGATATCAACTCTACACTATGACCAGAAAACCAGGTTGAAAAGCAAAAAAAAAAAAAAAAAAAAAAAAAAAAAAAAAGCTAACAATCAGTTGTTTCACTTAAGTACAAAAGCACACCAGCAAATCAGACAAACTAATAACAAATACATCAACATCTCAATATTAAGTGGCTCTGTACATGACCATTAGATGCCGATTGGCTAGAGCATGCGCCAGTCTGAGAGTCTGCAGGAAAAGGAAAGCTGCAGGATGTTTAAGTGACTAGATGAATCTACTGATGCTTTTATTCATGCTTTTATCAAGGACATTTATACGTCAGTTTTATTTTAGTTATGTTTTTATCTATGCACTGAATTAGTACGACTGTGCAAACACTGAAAGGTCAAAAAGTTAAAGACAGCTGGGTTGTTGAGAAGACTGAATGACTCCTCCTCATAATAATAATAAACACAAGTAGCTTCAGATTAAGTTGTTTGCTAAGCTAACCAAATAACAATGGAAATGTGCATTCTATGTGATGTTCATAAGGACCTGTCTGTTCTGTTTTGAATTCTTGTTGAAGTGTTTGACTTTGCACTGGTGTGTTTAGCTTTTCTACAGTGTTATCATACTGTGGCGTAGTGCTTTTAGCATTTCTCTAATGTTTTCTGAAGTTACTGTGTTTTTTTAGCTTTTCTGTGGTGGTGTTTAGCTTTTCTGTGGTGATCTTTTTAGCTTTTCTGTGGTGTTCTTTTTAGCGTTTCTGTGGTGTTCTTTTTAGCGTTTCGGTGGTGTTCTTTTTAGCGTTTCGGTGGTGTTCTTTTTAGCTTTTCTGTGGTGTTCTTTTTAGCGTTTCGGTGGTGTTCTTTTTAGCGTTTCTGTGGTGTTCTTTTTAGCGTTTCTGTGGTGTTCTTTTTAGCGTTTCTGTGGTGTTCTTTTTAGCGTTTCTGTGGTGTTCTTTTTAGCGTTTCTGTGGTGTTCTTTTTAGCGTTTCTGTGGTGTTCTTTTTAGCGTTTCTGTGGTGTTTTTTTCTTTTAGCGTTTCTGTGGTGTTTTTTTTTTTTGCGTTTCTGTGGTGTTTTCTGACTGTTCTGTGGTGTTTTAATGACTTTACTCTGGTGTTCTTAGCTTTTCTTTGGTATTTTTTTACTCCGCTGTGGTGTTTTCTGACATTGTTGTGGTGTTTTCATTTCTGAAATTGTTTTGCACTAATAGGCCACTACATTTTTCTCTGCAACCTGGAATTCTTTACAGAAAAGGGCAGAAGATACGCTGGCAGCCAAAATTCTGCCAACTGTTCTATTGAAGCAAAGTTGACGTGTCTAGCTTGGCCAAATGTGGGCCACATGCTCTCCAGTGTAGCTACCCCCAGCCCCACCCCACCCTCAGACAAATCTGATCCCTAACTTGCTGTGTACAACATGGAAGCCGTAAATCCACAACCATCTGAAAAATCGACACCAAAAAACAGACAAGCTATGGTGATTAGCATAGCAATGCAAAATAGCAGAAATATACTGTTTAACCAGTAAGGTAAAGGAATGACTGGCTTAGACAACCAGACCCTGTGAGCTGGGGGAAGACTTCAGGCCTATTTTGAGCCATGACGCATTCAGGGGACAAGTAATCCACTTGAGCATGCTGCAGTGCTGGAATTGTACTGAACAATATAAACACACATTAACAGCATGCTACAAGACATTTGCACACTCGTTTTTACTGATACTCTGATAGTTCACTCCATGACGAGTCCAGCAGCCCAGTGGGTCAATTTATTCTTACATTATCTCACTAACAGCTGACATTTGGCTACTTAGCACAGAGCATTCTTAGTTACTATCAGGACGAGCCTGGTTTGTTTGATTTTTGCTTAATTTGTTCAGTGTAATAAGAATAACAGGAACATTTGAGTAGGAAATTTGTAAATTTCTTAACCTTGTAGAATAGTTTTACATTCTTTAAAATGGCTCTCATGTTTGGACAAAATCTAAATTCACTAGCTAGCTTTCCAGCCAAGTAAAAGAGAAGTGTCCTGTGTTTTGGTACTCAGAAACCTACCCACCAAGGTGGTAGTTAACTATCGGTAGCTAATGTAAAGGTGAGTTAAACTATTTAATAAGTGTGTTAATTCAAACAGAAAAACAAATGTGTACGGACATTATACGCTCCTAACAAAGTTTCTCAAGTAGCTATTTGCACCCTCAACCCTCAATGTCGATTATAAAATTGCTTATTCACGGTATTATTCAATTCTGGGTAACATTTATAATTTCTCTTGATATGTTTGAACGGTGCGACAAAGTCTGTGCATGTTGTAACAGGAGAGATATGACATTTGCGTCAAACTTTATTTTAGGTTCATTTGCCTTTCCTCACACGTCATCTACGCACACTAATTAATCCAGAGAGTAAAAACTATTCTACCATCAACCAGAGAACAGTTCAGTTGCTATGATTAGTGCAGCAAGAAGCAGGATTTTGAAGTGTGCTGTGTGGTTATTGAATCCAGATCGGCGTGAATACCGTTTTTTTTTTTTAATCCCTAACATCACAGGCACAAAATATGCTTGTTGTTACTGCAGACTGGATGTACAGGAGGTTTTACACACAAATACAAATAATTAAAAAAAAAAGATCTATTATATAAAGAAATAAACATATTTTGGCATAAACAAGCCATTGATATTTCATGTGAACATTCCTTACCTCGTCAGAGTTGCAATAATCACCAAAACAGAGAAGTATCCCTCCTCTCCTCAAAAACTGCATTATTGAGAAGCTTTTTTACTGTAATTAGTATAATGCACAGCATTTATAAATACCATTATTGTTATTAACGGTAACTCCACCAAAGGATGGTGGCCAAGTACACACAATTTTACTGCATACCAAAGACAAATCAAGTTATTCTGTGCATGAAGGCCTGCAATTGTCTTCCATTTTTTTCCGTATACGCCGTCTCGTCTATAGTATCAGACTCCACAATAAATGTGAAGCCAACATGTACAATAGACTTTAAACCTAGCTTTATTAGGTATTTAGTGTGAGCTGACGATGAAACGATGCAGCCAGCCAGGAAAACAACCGAGCAGCTAATTGTCCTATTACTACCAGGTCCATAAAACTTATACAGATGTAGAGTTGTAACAGTCAGTTCACACAATGTCGACTGTTATCATCTCCGTTTTAAAGCGATTCTGCATAATCTTTCGCTGGATACTGGAGTATTTCCTGTTTAATTTCTTATTCATAAATCCGCACTGTGCTCATGACGTTATAAAAAAAAAAAAAGTCTTCTCTCTCAGCAGTGACAGCAGAGATGGCATCAATATTTCAGCACAATTTGCTTCTGCTCGGCCGCACCGCACTGAATAAAGCTGCTCGGTCAGGGTTTCCCTCTGGCTGGTCAATATCATGCAGCACCTCATGCAGTTCCTACATACAATGAGCCTCCACCAGCATCCTGCTGCCAGGCAACGAACCTATAAACGCACAGCATTCTCAGCCCAAAACATGACAATGTGTCATTATTACGTCACATGTCTTTATTAGGGGAAGCCATGTGCAGGTAAACATTAATGACAAGTGACAGTCAGTCCCAGTTAATAGACTATACATAACTTTTATTGGCAGACGCATTGATTACGGTTTAAGATCCACTCGGGGCAAGAGGAAGTTCCATTCCATCATGGATTTGTAGAACAGTAACATCCGGCTAGTGAGAACAGTAGGAAAATATGGTGCTATATAAAAAGAAAAAAAAAAGGGAAGGGGTGGGGAGATAGGGGTCGACCATTCACTGTACTGACTGTAATGTAAATTTAAGTAGCAAGCTTATGTAACAAATGATCGAGTGCCTTTTAGCAGAACTGACACTGACCATATGACACAGAAGGATTTATGCAGATTAAACCCCAGGGATTAGTTTTTTTTAGTAGGGACAAGGGAACATTGGCAAATCAGAGCTGAACTGTGATTATAAACAGCAGGATGTGATGAAATATCTACTAACAGTATGAAGACTTGTGACAACAAGAAATAACAGATTTGTACAGTATATTAGACACACCCTAATCAAGCATAGTTTTATTAATAAACAATACAATCGCTTAGAAAAGTTTGGCAAGTTTCCAGTAAAGATATTAACCGTCTTAACAGCAACGTGTGATATCAAAACACATGGCATAAAGTGTCTACAAACGTCTATCAGGTTACTGACAGCTGTGACGCAGGAGGCCAAAAAAGGGTACAAAACCTATGACGGCCTTGTCCTAAGGTGCTGAAAAAGTGAAGAACGGTCATAATGATCGAAAGAGAGAGCAATCCAACAACAGTAGGGCAGTATTGACTGGTCAGTCACAACCATGTGTGCCCTATTTCGTGCTAATTATGTTGCACGTGATGACAGCATAGTATGTTCATCAGGCACAGGCAAGCAACAGCCTCCAAAATGCCAATGAACTTACAGGCTGAAGAGATTTCACACCCGTATGCAATGCATTATGCACTTAGGACACGGCACGGTGTTCGGTTTTTACTGCACCGATCTTGAGATTCCATCATCTCTGTGCAAGATGAAAGAAGAGCAGAGAAGAAAAGCCCAAAAGTAAAAAAACACTAAGAAAGGGGTAAATAAAAAGTCAGACAGATATGCAGACAGACATTCTTTATAAGTCTTCCTAATGCCAACCACAAAAGAAAAACTAAAATTTCATTGTAATGTAAACGTCGCACGACTTTCTCTAATAACTTAAACCTTCCAATAACTTTCAACAGTCTAAACGTGGCATTCCTGCCAAATCAAAATCAAAACCAGTGGAGCACTAATATTAAAACAATAGGACACACGGTCTCTCAGTATAAATATTCATTCTACTGGGTTACAAGCTGTGTAAAGCTACAAGAGAATGTGTATATGAACTTCTAATACACTAATACCCTGTTCTTCGTCATTCACACTCATCCCAGAGCACTTCCAGACACTTACCGGATAAACAGGAACTGTCCTCCTTTACTAAACTACAGAATATCCCAGCACCTACAGTAGTAAAAGGTTGCTAACCTTTTAAGCTAATTTAAGCTAATTTAAGCTAATTTAAGCTAAGCTAACAGAATAACTTTAACTTTCCCACCTGCTTGTGACACACTACTGCATTTGGGGCTTCAGAAATCCAATTGCATGCCCCGCGTGACAGAGCTGTAGGTGGTTCGGTTACGAATAAAGTCCTTGCCGCTGTGTGTTTTCAAAACAGCATTAAGTAAAGTAATTATTTTTATGAGATACAGTTAAGTTGCAAAGGGGGAAAAAGAGGTGCCAAAACACATGCAGAATTCAGGGACTAGGTCAACTGATGGGATCTAAAAATTTGCACCTGAAACAGGATTTCATCACGAGTTATGGTCTAAAATGTGTATTTGTTCGATGTCTTATTCCATGTTCACACATTCAGTGATTTTATTGCCGCAGGTCGCCGTACTATGAAGTCGCCAGAAGACATGTTTTTACTGCTGGTTGCCATAGTAATAATGTTTAACAGTGGTTGGCACAACCAGCATTCCAGATTAGTTTTCTTGCTGAAAAATTCACCAAGTTACGTGTTCACAAAGTTCTCAACTTTGTCATGCCACGGTCACTCCTATCGATTCATCACTACAGGTGTGTATACGTGTGAATGTAGCATTAGAGATATCTGCACCTATAATCAATAGACATGTGATTTTTTTTTTTCAATACTAATAAAAACACATTTTTTTATACTTCGTACATTTTGAGACATGTTGCACATGCCTAAAGCAAAAAGTACCAGAAACAGATATTGCTCAGATTATCAGTAAAACTGTGAACAAACTAGAAATATAAATATATTTACTGGTGTAATACCGTATACCAAATATAAACACTGGTGTAAATGCATAACAGAACAGTACTATACAAGTGTACATAGCTCTAAAGTGTATAAATAAACTACATGCACCAATAGTTTTGATCATTCATTCATGCCAATAAAGCGATCTGAATCTACACTATATGGCAAAGGGTTTGTGGACAACTTCCCATCAAACCCATTCTCACTGTGCTATTAATTATTCCACACTTATGGAAAGACTGTTTTTATGGAAAGACTTGATTTTGGAGCGTGACTGTGAGGATGTGCGCTCATTCAGCCACAAGTGCATTAGTGAGATCAGACGTTGAAGTAGGACAAAAAAAGGAGTCACATGCCAACGTTCTGAAGGTGCTCAGTAGGGTTGAGGTCAGGTGTTTGTGCAGGATACAACAGTTCATCCAGTCTAACCTTGAGCACAGACCCTTGCTTTTGGGACAAGAGCACTGTTATGCTAGAACTGATATGGTTCCCTTGGCTTCAGTAAAGAGAAACTGTATTACTACTGCGTAAAAAGGCTTCATATGGATGTGATAGTCAGGTGTCTACAAGCATTTGATCATATACCATGAAAGGTTGCCAGATTGGTCCTTCCCTACTTCCAGTGAGATATTTTAATTCACATAAGCTCAATGTCAAGTTAATGATTCGATGAGATCTGGCAACCCTGCATCTGAGGGCTATATTTACAAGGTCGTGTTTTATCATGACCCTTAGGTCAGAGTTGTCCATGTGATCTTACCTTGTCCAGTTCATCGTGCAGTTCAGACAGGGTGGGTCTGATGAGCTTCTCTCCCAGTGGTGCCGCAGTCTGTCGGTAGAAGTCTATCTTGGGCACGGCGTCGATGGTGTTGTGCCCGAACGTGCGCAGGTAGTACGTGTTGGTGTGCGTGTCGTAGTGGTAGTGCTGCTGGCCGCCGGTGGAGGAGTGAATGCTGCCTTCACTCAGCGCCGTGTCGCCGTTCTGCAGGCCGTCACCGGCCACTGCGTCTGGACTCGGGGCCCCGCTCGCGTCGGCGAAGTTCACCACGCGGAAGCGTCCTTTCGCCTCGTCTCCGTTGGCTGCCTCATCACCGCGCAGCCTGCCGGCGTTCTCATCCTCAGGTCGCGGTGAGCACGCGGTGTTTTGATCAGAACCCCCTGCTTCAGCCACCAGATCGACCTGAAAGCGACTCTGACTCGGAGTCGGACCGGACGGTCCTTTACCGCCGTTCAACCTCAGGAAGTCCGTCTCCTGCTGCGCCGCACATTCAGGGCTGGAAAGCGCAGACATGACCAACCGAGAACGCGTGACTTGTCCGACTAATGGGCCCCGGTACAATGCAGTGATGGATGCCGGCTGTTCTCACTGAACACGTAGCTTTAGCTGTCCACACTCACTCACGCACAGACAAAACGGAAAGACTCGTGTAGTTTCCGCTCACAGATACAGACAGTCAGGGCGTCTGCGACTTTACACACACACACAACACGCGGATGCAAATGGAGTTTAACGGCTACACTAGTCTTAACGCAAGGCATCGGCTCTCAGGTCCGGATCAGCTCGTGATTAGTGAAGCTCCAGTGCGACTGTTGTGCGTGTAAAGACAATTAGAATGAAGTCCGTTATAATTCGGTTTGGTGGAAAAGGTAGCTAGCTGTTCTGTGTGTGATGCTGTAGCGACCTTGCCGCAACTCCTCCTCTCGTTTCAGCGCCTCTTTCGCTGCTATATACACACACACACACACACACACACACACTGCAGTAGGGCATCGCTTCAGGGGCGGGATCCAAACCGTGATGAGAGAAAATCTCGCGAGATTTCAGGTGCCACAATCGCGTGTACAGAGTGAAAGTCTTGAGCAGTCTCAAGCTCCAGAGTCCTGAGACTGAATACAGAGCTCGAGTAGTCTTGTAGGTTGTCTGTCCTGAAGCTCATGATAATTCTAAGCCTGACGTCTCATTTACACAGTTTAACAAAGTTCAACAACAGAAAAAAAAGACAAAAACAACAGCTGAAGGAAGTGCTTCATATTTGCATAGTTTATTCATCACATCCCCAAGATAAAATGAAGTGCTTTTTGTGTTGCTGTGTTTTATGCACTTGTTGTGTTGCCTGGGATCCATTCCCTAAAAAATCTCTGTGTAGCCTTAATACAAATCATTCAAAAAATATTAACAAATATGGTGACATATTACTTTATTGTTCGTCTTAATGCAGTGGATCATATATAATATAGACAGTTTGTATGTACAGTGGAAATGATTCGCTCAGCAGTCCGGACTACCCTCTGTAGTCTTCTGAGGTCAGATTTGGTAGCTGAACTGAACCAAACAGTAATTGAATAGCGGGATTATATCTCATTACAAACAGTAATATGTCATTCTCTCAGATTATAGAATTTAAAATCCAATGTTAGATCTTAGGCAACAACCAAAACATTATCCTATCAGTTATTCTAACTATGGTGTGAAAAACAGGAAAGCACTATGATGTTGACCCATAATAGTCCAGAAGGTTGACCTTAATGACCTGAAAAAGGGCAAGGGCAGACGGTCTCATCTTTTATATCTTCCGTCATCTGAAATTTATATACAGCATCCTGTTTAATCTTAGTCCTATTAACAAGGGCCATTTCCTGAAAGTCTATTCCATGAGTTATCTGTTCGGTAACAATAGGTTCTTCTCATCCTTTAATGAAAGACAAGGATAATGTGGTCTTGTCAAGCTACCCAATTTCCCTTTTTGTCTGTTTTTTTTTTAATAAAAAATATAAAGATCCTTTGTTTAAAAGATTACAGTTCTCTGAAGGCCAGTGAATGTGTGTTTATATTCAGACAAATAGCACATGGTTCTATGCTACATTTTTCAGAGCGCAGTTATTCCTGCTTCTGGGCAGTATATTATAAATAACTCAAGCAATGTTTGTATTGTTAAATTTAACTCCACTCGGATTTAAGCAAGCAGCTAAATAAAAAATAAAATGTATTTCTATATTCATGAATTTGTATATCCATTAGGACGAATCATAACAAAAGACCACATTTTAAAAAGTCTACGATCTGCTTCACTGAATCTGGTTGGTTGAGGTGAATTATCTGGTGGTTATTCTTTAGACTGAGAGGCTAAAGTTTCTCTCCCCCCCCCTCGCCCATCCCTCTTCATTCCCCCTTCCTGTTTTTGAGAAGGGCCCTTTAACCTCTTTCTCCTTTGCTTTCTCCCTCTCTATGACTCTCTCTATCACTTTCTTTATCACTCTCTCTCTCTCTCTCTCTCTCTCTCTCTCTCTCTCTCTCTCTCTCTCTCTCTCTGTTTCTCCCTCCCTCTCCCCCTTCCTCTCTCTCCCTCTCTCTCTCTCTGTCTCTCACTCCCTCCTCCCCCCTCACTCGCGCCCTCTCTGTCCCTCCCTCCCTCTCTCTCTCTCTCTCTCTCTCTCTCTCTCTCTCTCTCTCTCTCTCTCTCTCTGTCTGTCTGTCTCTCACTCCCTCCCTCCCTCCCTCTCTCTCTCTCTCTCTGTCTCTCTCTCTCTCTCTCTCTCTCTCTCTCTCTCTCTCTGTCTGTCTCTCACTCCCTCCTCCCCCTCACTCGCGCTCTCTCTGTCCCTCCCTCCCTCCCTCCCTCCCTCTCTCTCTCTCTCTCTCTCTCTCTCTCTCTCTCTCTCTCTCTCTCTCTCTCTCTCTCTCTCTCTCTCTCTCTCTCTCTTTCATCAGCTAGAGCTCAGTAATCCTATTAATACTATTGGGCTCCAGCGGGGACTTTATTAGGTTTTCAGGTTTCCATTTCTGCAGTGCCACCCTCACACAAAACAACTCCTGTAAGCTAATTTATTCACTTACCAAAAATTCCATTCATTTGACAATTCCTCTCCAAATTTCTGTCTATTTTTATGGCCACAATTTTGTAACATATGCACTAGTTTAAAATGTTGTATGTAATGTACTGCTTTACCTGGAATGAAACTGGTGAGTACTGTAAATGTGAAGCAGCAATGAATATATATATATATTCAATCTATGACTAAATTTTGTGTGTATATATATAAGTATAGATTTTTTTTGTATATAATTTACACATGTGCAACAATGTCACTATTTACATTTGTTTTAGAAACAAATAAAAATATAAAACAAAAATTAACTCGTCTATATTTTATTTTGTTTTTAAAACAAACATAAATAGTGACATTGTTACACGTTACACATAATTTCTATATTTTAAAGAAAAGGCAAACAACTTCTTACTAACCTATATTCTTATGTATCTTTTATATAATAGAAATTTCTACAATTGAGACCCAACTTTTGGGCAGTAATGTACTTTGACTCTGGTCTAATGATCATTATTTGCAAGATTTACAATAAGAATTATTCAGTGAGCTGTAGTCAAGTGAAAAAGAAAATGGCCAGTCTGTGTGGCTGGCTGAAGCTGCTATTCTCACTTCCAACACATTTTCAGAAAGTCATTTTCACCCTTCAGTCAGTAATCACAGCTTGTCTCCACTATAGCCTGAGCACGTATCTGCCTGGACTTCACTCCAGCCTCACATGCCACAGCACATACTATTTACAACCAAACATTGCTGCTTCACAGCTAGCTAAAGCTGACATGTGTGATTTTCTCCAGTCATTTTATATCTACTATCATCACATCATAAACCTCCAGCTTTTGGCCTAAATGGACTGAGCAGGCACTCAGTTTTTAGATTACAGCGAACAAAGCAAAGCAGGGCGCATGCTCAGTCCATCATTTAGACTGAAATGTTACTTTGAGCAGTTGTGGAAGAGAGAGGCCAGCTAGGTGTTTTGACCCGAGTCATGAGGGCCAAAAAAGAGAGGTGTTCACATTAACAAAGCCTCACCACTTAGAATATACAAGTCATTTTACTCTTTCCCACTTTCCAGTCATTGAGATGATCTCTTTATGCTCAGTGATACAACTAGTGACGGAAAAGTAAATTGTTTTGCAGTCTAACACTAACACTGCATTTTGCTGTTTTGTTAGTACTTGTTAATACAATTTGTAATATTTCATGAACAGAATGCAGAAATATTGCACAATGCACAGAAAAACAGCCCACAGCATTTATTTATTCTTGTCTCTCTTACAAATGAGTTAAAGTGAAGCACTTTTTAGTTGTTAAAAGCAGAAACTATGGGTCCACACAAGTATTAGGTCATCCACTGGCATAATGCAGCTGCAGACCCAAAACTGTCACATGTTCAGTTTCACTTCAAGCTTATAGGTGATTCTAAAAAAGGAGCTTATTTATTTCCTGCAGAATTCTATCCGGTACCTTTGTGTAATGTATCAAGTGAATCTCAAAACATATTACACACATTCCCAGTCCTGGTCCTAAAAACTATGCTAAGTATACTGTCTACTATTCCCTGTAAAATAGTCTAAATAATAATAAACTATTTATAATGTTTAATAAAATCTTCTAAAATGTTAGACATTTGGTCACTTCAGACATATTGAAATGCAGCCAGAATGCTGTTTGCACAATCATTTGGTTAATGTAGGAGCTGCTCAATAGCCACTTATGCCACATGAATGCACACAAACTGCTCTTTAAAAACTTTTACTCCACACCCCATTGGACACTGATGTTAGACAAAGCTGTCTCGGGTTATAATGTTTTTGAATGAGGTCATCTGGCTGAACAATTCATCAAAAGTAGTCTCAGCAGTGTATAAATACAAATTGGTGGAGATTTGTGTCTGGACTGCCATGTGGTGGAAATTATAGTATGAAGTCACAAGTAGAGGAAAACGAAGTTCTCTGGGATCAAAACCTGGTTGTTCCAGAAAATAAGCTTGAAGCAGATACTGAAGGATCACTTTGTGTTATATCCATCAAACAGAGTTTAATTTGTAAACTATTGTCTTTTTGGTTTCTGGGAAAAAAAACTTTAATGTCATTTTGTAAACCCTTTGTAGATCTATCTATCTATCTACAGTATCTATCTATCTATCTATCTATCTATCTATCTATCTATCTATCTATCTATCTATCTATCTATCTATCTACAGT
The DNA here is from genome assembly GCF_030014155.1 of Tachysurus vachellii. Lineage (NCBI taxonomy): Eukaryota > Metazoa > Chordata > Actinopteri > Siluriformes > Bagridae > Tachysurus > Tachysurus vachellii. The sequence continues at coordinate 13,018,589 of NC_083479.1, forward strand.
ATCTATCTATCTATCTATCTATCTATCTATCTATCTATCTATCTATCTATCTATCTATCTATCTATCTATCTATCTACAGTATCTATCTATCTATCTATCTATCTATCTATCTATCTATCTATCTATCTATCCACATATCTATCTGTCTGTTTGTCTGTCTGTCTGTGCTGATCAACATGATATTTGGATAAATTATGCCATAATTAAGTACTTAGTACCACAGTACGCCTTTTGGTTTAAAAGTCCTACCCGTTCAGATTGCAGGAGATTATTATGGTTCACAGTGTGTCCTTTCCTCTTTGGCAAACTGAACATCTTAAATTAAAGGGTCAGTGTAAACTGAGGACTATGTGTCATATTTGTAGGTCGGGCTCTTAGATGAATTGACACAGTGTTAAGAAGACAAACATGCCCCAATGTCCTCTTTGTAAAAAATCGACCATAACTGTTAGGGCACCGTAGACAAGAAGCTGGAATCTAGTTACTCTGAATAAATCTAATTAAATGTAACCTGTAAATTAGCATTTTATCAGAACATTTGAACCTCTTGTCTATTTCAGTTTGAAATGTATATTTTGTTTATCACTGTATGTGATGCTTCATGCTCACTTGCTTAGACATCGAAAATGTTTATTGTAAACAGGGTAATAGTCTGTCTGCAAATGAACACATTTTGCTACAGTCAGTTCCAGAATTATTGGCACCCTAAAAAAACCCAAACAAAACATAATAAATTGACTTAAAATTTTAATAAAATACACATTAAACACAATAATTCAAATTTTCCATACAAACAACTGGGCACAATGCCTACTTTTACCTATTGACCTTTTTACACCTTTGAATATTTGGAATAATTCCTACCATAAATGTGTGCTAACAGAACGTTAACACATTAATCTGTTTAAACACCACAAGTTTTAAGAATCTGCTTACAATTAAGCTTAGATAACATGCAGCTTCCATCGATTCATATTGATATAAACCCATTGTTTATGTAACAAGCGGAACTGAGCCAGGCTATTATATAAAACTCCTCTGACCAATCAGATTCTGTTGTGGTATAATTAGCTTAAAAATCTCTAAAGAGAATCCAAAACTGGTAGGTGTAACAAGAAATCATCTTGTACAATCAGTACATTTTAGTTAAAAGCATTTTCAGAGGAGTTTGATGGGACGTTGTTTTGGATTCTTGAACAGTTCCATCACTGTTTAAAATACCTTCAAGCACCTGTTTTGTCACCTGATTATAACAGAAGCTGGAGTGTAATGTGTCACAAGCCTTCCTTTATGGCACACACTGCACTGGTATTTTGACCAGATCTTTGACCACTGGGGAAAACTGTAATGCATTCATAATGCTTTGGAGGTACTCACTGAAACAAGCAATTTGTTAATCTCCAGCCAAGAAACTGTTCAGGAGCCATCTGTTCTACATGAATGCACCAAAACTACTCTTTAAATACCACAATTTGCCCCATTTCAGTGAACTCCGGTGGCAAGAGAGACGTCTGTGATTGGCTGTTGTGTGTTGTAGCGCTGAAAAAAGGTCTTATTGATGAATTAGCCAAGCTATCCACATGCAGGATTTAGAAACATTGTCTGCTGGGCAATAAGGCTTATATAGATCTATAGCTATAAATATTCCTAAAGTAGGTTTTGTATTAGATTGTGAAACATTTCTCATATCTTTAAGAACACCAAAAATAAAAGACCTACAAAACAGATCTGCAGTGTAGCCAGAAATAAATTTTAGGAAGTGATATATGTAAATAAATGTTTGTTGACTCCTGCCCATCACACCTATATGTTCTTGTTGAGAAGCCTATTCCAGATTTAGTCCCCCTTTGCTGTTCTGATAACACTCAGTTCTTCTGAAAAGGCTTCCTGCTGGATTTTGGAGACTGGCTTTCAAGATTTGTGCTGGTTCATCCACAAGAGCATTAGTGAAGCCAAGTACCAATGATGGACAAAGACACCCTGGGGTACTGTCTGCATTCCAATTCATCCCAAAGGTGTTCAATGGGGTTGAGGTAAGGTCTCTGTGCAGGACACTCAAGTTTTTCCACTCCAACCTTGTGAAACCATGTCTTCATGGATCTTGCTATGTGCACAGGGGCATTGTCATGCTGGAACAAGTCTGAGCACCTTAATCAGAGTGAAAGGAAATTGTATTGCTATAATATACAAAGACATTCTATAGACTTGTGTGCTTCAAACTTTATGACAACCATTTGGGGAAGAAACACACATGGTTGTGAGTTTCAGGTGTCCACAACCCTTTGGCCTTTGGTTAAATAAATTTTCATGATCTGTACAATTTACTTGATGAATGCAACACTTTCATGTTCCCTGTAATAGACACAGGATGTAAAATACAGTATGTCAGTATGTGTTTAGTTCCACTTAAGTGATCTCATCTTTCATTGCTCTCCTTTTGCAAGAAACCTTCAGTACTGCATCAGCTGTCATGTCGGTTAATCCTGATTCTGTCAATAACCAAAAAATGTGTTTAAAAATAAACCAAATGGCATCTTCATTTGACATCTGCTGCCGTTAAATATTTACGAATCAGAGTAACGCTTTGACAAGTATATAATCAGCCATGTTGTATGTGTGTTAATCTTTTGGAAATAAACATGTGGAACTGTTATTAAAGCCTCTGCAGAATATATTCCTTTGTTGCTACAGTTTATGTATGAGCTGTTATTCTGAAAATAGCTGAGAATGTTTCAGTGGCAAGTTTTAAAGTTCCAGAAAATTTTTTTTTTTAACATGTTGATGTTTGTTCTTCAAGTATGGAATGTATTTTGTCCAATCTGAGACGTCATTATCACTGTCATGGCATTCAATTAGAACCACAGGAGCATGGCACAGTCTTGAGAAATGCTTAGAGGATACCTTAAATCTGTTACTGAAAAAGCTTTCCAAAAAGGTAACTACCTGCAATATTAGCTCTTCTCAGTCCTTCTGGAAAGAGGTTAAAGACTGAACATGATCCTTCCTGACATCTGTGTAAATAAAATTAGGCTTTTTTGATCTTTGGATCTTTATATTGGAGCTTCACACAGTATGTATGATGGACATATAACGATTAGTAATCTGTATTTATTTAATGTGAACACACAGTGTGAGAAAAGGGAATATTTAAACATTACAAGCCCTCCGGGAGTGAATTGTAACCCTAAAGGCTTCTAGGATGCTAGTATCAACTTACGCTAGATTTAAAACATCTAGTAGCTTTAATACTTGATGTCTGAGGCACAGTGAAACTAACATGAGATTTATTTTATTTCTCTTTTAATTATTATTTATTTTAGGAAACATGACCGATTTGGATTTCTCTAACATTTTCTGCTATTAAAATTTTTAAACAGATCTTTTAAACGCTTTTCCCGAGATGTTTTCTAATCTTATAAGAAACAGGTTATTTATTTATTTTTATTTTTTTGTCTTTTTTTTCTCCAAAACTTAAGCATAAAATGCTACACTATAGACCGTAAATCTTTTGACAATGATGTTAATGCACCATCCTGAGGGTTGATTCACCACTAGATGTCACAAAAAAACCCACCAACTCAGTCTGACTTCAAATAAGCCTTCAAGTATTGTAGCATAATAATGTTACTTATATTACTGTTATTACTGTAAGTCAACTAACTAGCTACTGTAATAGTCAGGCTTGCTTTCATTCAAGGGGAAATAACAGATACAGCTGTGACTCCAGATGTGACTAAAAATTCCATGCTTCAGGTCAGCAAAAGCCTTTGAGATCTGTGAAGTCAGTAAAACAACAAACAAACAAACAATTCTAATTTATCTTCGGTGTGACACTCCTGATATTCCCACCACAAGCCTAGTTTTCAAACGTTTACACTTTCACTATGAATAGTTGGCTTTCTTTATCTTTAGCACATGTATTGTGATGTAAAAGTGAAGTGTTCCACATGAAGTTCTCATATTGATAATTAGGTATTGATACTTGCCAAGCAAGCACAACTAGTTGGCCAGGTTTTGCTTTGCCCACACATGCCATATACTGTAATAGATCATGACATCAGTGTACCAGCATTTTAGTTACACGTTATGTGAACATTAACAGCATAATGGTTATGCTAATATTGTAGACCTAGCACAAATGAAATAAAGTTATTAGCACTAACCAACACAAATGTCAGCTGGTTACTGTAATTAAAACAGATTCATCTTGTTCTAACAGAAACACAACAGAACAACTTGTTCTAACAAGAATTTTGTTTACTCCAAAAAAGTGTTGGCTTTTCTCTCTTGCTGCTGTCTAGCTCTAGGTGGCAGAAACCCACAACAAATTCTAATAATAACTATATGTTTTTATATAGCAAATGAAAAATAATATTTAATTCAGTGAAGCTTTTTATAAAGCTACATTTATTTAACATTTATTAACCTAACAATTTTTCTCCCCTCTCTCTCTCTCTCTCTCTCTCTCTCTCTCTCTCTCTGTCTCTCTCTCTCTCTCTCTCTCTCACTCCCAGTGTTCCGAGTTTCTAGCCTGATTGTCTCTTCTTCCTCATGTCCTCTCATGGAGTTTTTCCTTCATAGGGATTGATACTATATATAGTATCTTAAATTTTAAGTTTGTATTTTGAAATAAATTTTAAACTTTAATTGTATATATTCATTTATTTATTTTACCCTTATTTCTTCTTCTTCTTCTTCTTCTTCTTCTTCTTCTTCTTCTTCTTATTATTATTATTATTATTATTATTATTATTATTATCATTATTATTATTATATTTATTTCTTTTTTTCTCTCTCTCTTCTGTTTCCATATTTCTGTGAAGCTGCTTTGAGACAATGGGAATTGTTAAATGTGCTATACAAATAAATTGAATGGAACATTTATGAGAGAAGTATGAGGAATCAGTCCTTTATAAGTTTTCTGCTATGGCAGTCTTTAAGACAGAGGTGTGTACAGTGTATGCTTTGTAGTTTTTTTGTCTTTGTTAACTTCAGGAACGAGTAAGAACAATTTCTATCTGTTATTATATGTGATAACAGAAACTAACCTTTCCTGATAACAGTGGTAACAGTAGCTTTGCTTTGTGTGAGGCTGCATTATCTAGCATCAATTTGCATACTAATTATGCAGCTGTCATTCTGCATGTCCACAGTGATGCTAACTATAATCTACTGACCGAATGATTCATATGGAAAGCAAGGGGAAGTCGATGAGTTAAAACTAGGTTTGTAAAGTTCGTCGTGACAAACTTTGATGTTGGCTTTGACGAGGCAAGTATTCGCAAAGGCCGGTGCTTTTTGGAGGCGAGTGGACATAAGGGACAGTGTTACTTTTGGAGGAAAGTGGATAGAAAGATAGGGTGCCAAAACATTTGGAGGCAAGTGGAGACGAGCATGTGACGTCATCAGAATACACGTGAGGAAGTTCCCCTCATTGTTCTGAGTGTTTTGATATGTCACATGTCCATGTTGTAAAAAGTTTTTTGATTTTGCATATTATGGGGGCGGGACTACGGCACAACCGAAAGGTCAGTCGGTACACCAACTACTTTGGTAGATGGTACTTTGTTCAGAGTATCACCCTAAAGGAGCTGGCCGAGTTTGGTGTAGATAGTTCGAAAGCTTGCCGAGTTATAAACCTCCAAAATTTATGATGGGAGTCTATGGGGAAAAAGGCCACTTTGAGACCCGGTACCGGAAGTACTGGTACTCGGATCGCTTATAAAAGTTGAAATAGGAAAAGAGAATGTTGGCTTCTACAAAGCCAACATAATCAATATTAGAGGGCCAGACTTTGTGTCTGTGAGGAGCTGTGCTGCTGCAGTTATGTTCTGCTGCCACCTGCTGACCAAAAGCAGTATTGCATTATGACTGTGTACATGGTGGCGCATACTGTAAATGAACTGATTCTTCCACAGGCTGCAATGTTATATCAAATGTTTTATAACCAGCTGTAAGTAGTTATTGGCAATAAAAAGCAGTGCAGTTTATATATAGAAACATAGATTTTGAAGAACACACACACACACAATATTTTTTTATTATTATTTTTAATTTAATTTAACCAGGGAAGTGTTACAGAAAAACATCAGCCACAAAATAGACCACTCCAAAAAAATCAGGCTTAGTTTACTGAGGTTAAATTTGATAAATCACCTGACATGACCATCACTGATTAGTTGCATGAATGTATTGTTCTTATGATCAGCTGTGGTGTTTGGTTTTAACGAGTTCACATTAAAACAGCAAATAATCTAATGCAGATGCCAAAAATTACACATTTATGATACATATCTTTGATACTTTTTTATCATTAAACAATGGAAAGAATTTCCCTTGTAATCTATTAGGTTATTAATCTGAATTCCATAGCACTTTCTAAGAAAGATCTTATTTCTAAATTTATCTTTGTTGGAAGACATTTTGACATATTATGTCTTTTATGCATCACAGAATCCCTGACCTCTAAACCTCTCATGAGACCAATTCTGTAGTTCAGGTTATTGATTAAAATCAGGGAGGAGGCTTGTGTGTTTCATCATTCTGAAAGAAAAATGAAAGCATTTAAATGGGTAAAGATTGGTACTTATTGATTTCTTGTGTAGGGGCCATTACCTGTCCTCCTTGTTTGCATCTTAATGATGGACAATGTATAGTTTATACTGTTCAATACAAATACAACTATATCAGTAGTGATGGGAATTTGAAGGAAGAATTGAATGATTGAAAGGATAAGGCTCTAAAAATATGACTACATTTAACTACGTGGAAATGAAAGAATATTAACTAAAATCACACCCAAATTCTATATTTCCTTGACACATAATGATTTAAAATGAGCAACAAACCAAGAATCAAAAGGAGAGTCAGTTGATGATTTTGGTAAGAGTTTATTTTCATCTCTCTATAAGACAAATACAAGTGTGGTTGTATGTGCCACGTGTCTGAATCCACACTGAATCCCCACTACTAGCTTCATAAGCAATTCACTTATGATGAATTTAAATCTTGTTCTAACAGTATGTAGGTCTAAATATCCTCACAGTTTTGGGGATTTCCAAATTATTTTTTTCTTATTTGGATATTTGTGATAAAACATACTGCACAGACACAAGGTTACTCTAAGGAAGTGAAGCAGAACCTCACAGTGAACTCTTCTTAACTGATAGTATCATTTGCATGGAAAACATCTGTCAAGTCCCATTGTACTACTCGGTGCTTTAGGATTCTCTCACACATTCACGTGGCTTTGTGCATGCGAAACAGTGGCAGTCGTAATCAAAGTCCCTGGCAGTTCAACTCACTCCTTAAGTGCTCTTAGTTTCTCATTGGCTCATTCACAGTGGTGAAACAACATAAAAGTGCAAAGGAACTTCATTTGGCAGGCTGATGGGCAAAGAGACTAAAAGATCTGAAAAGGAAAATGAATTCAGTGCAATTCAGCCAAAGTCTGGACAAACGTGACACAGACATTTTTATCACCATATGAATGACTAAGGAGGCACCTCTGAAAAGTGGCCTTTCCTCATCACTTGTTCTGAGCTATGAATTATTTCAAAGCAAACTAGCGATTATAGCTCCTGCAGCGACAGCTTCAAATGGAAAAGCTGACAAAGAGAATCACGGCAGCTCAGTTATCAAACTGGAACTGATCTAAATTCAGTTTATTGTGCTAATGAGGCAGTATATGCTGACTGTATGATCACTTTTGAAACAACTGTTGTTTAGATACATACAAGGCTCAAATTGTCTTTAAAGTTCACACCGGGCTATGAACAAACCCACAGGTGTCACCTTTAGCATCCGTGTCAAATATTTTCTCATAAGTTGCCTATGTCAACATCAGCATAATTGAATTATTGGCCCTTTATGAAGCCATAAGCACTGCACAAACACGCCCTAATTGCTAATTCTGACAAAACTAAGCTGCATTGATAATAACAGTGCATACCTTAAGGCTCACTTTTGTAGGCATAAGCATTAACCTATCTAGTATTTATGAAGTGCTTATAAAGGGTCTTCAAAAGGACATATTGTCTAAAGATGTCTACTTGGCAGTATACAACAGTGCAGATATCAATGGTGTTGGAGAGAAGAAGAAATTGGGTGCTGGGTGTTTGCAGGAAGCTGAAGGAGCAGCGCTTGGGTTACCCTGTATGAGTGTCACCAGGCTCACAGCGGCACAGAGGGGCACACGCCAGTCCACATCTGCCTCTGGCAGCACTCATAATCCCTGACTGCTCCTTTCACAAAACACCCTGTGTGTGCACATATGTGTGTGACACAACATTTTCTATATTTCAAGCTTGACATTTTACTAACCATGCACCTAAATTTTTTTTTTTTTACTTCATATCGTATCACATTTAGATTCCTTACCATATCGTGTGTGTATATAGTATTTTTAGCTACGTGTGTAATATACATCACAAAATGATTGCTTGTAATCATTACTTATTTTAAGGTTGTTTGTGTTTCATTTAACTAGGTGTATCTAGTTATAGTCGTGTCAGAGTTTTTGTGTTAGTGTGTGTTTCCACTATGCCAGTGTGTAGTCAAATTGGCCCTTCTCAAGGCCGTCGAGACCATCAGCCCAAGTGGAGGTGGGCATACTGCGGTAGGGGTCCAGTAGGATACGGAAGCAGCGCACAATCAGCATGCAGAGGAAGACAAAGAGGAAGATGACAAAGGCGAAGGTGGTCTTCTGCTCGAGTGTCATGGCTGTGCCGGGCATGGGGCCACCTGCCTGCACTGACGATGTAAACGACTCAGCCTCCATCAGCCACGAGAAGTGCAGAGGATCGTCCCACAGTAGCCCCTCACCACGCATCCTCACGGCACGCATACGGCCCGGCTCCTCCACATGGACCTCATCTACACACACACACACACAATGGTAACTCAGAGGAAACCTGTGTGCATCCAATAAGAACATGAGATACTTCACAAAGACAGTAACTCGAGCTCAGGCTTGAACAAGGAATGCTGGAGCTGTGAGAATATAACACGGTGCAATTATGGCATAAATTATGTCCGAATACTCACGCAACATTCTATCACAACTAATTTGTATAAAATGTTTTCTTTATTGGCAGTTGCAACAATAAAAGAACAATAATAACCTACAAAATGAAAATATTAAGTAGAAAAATAAATAAGAGTATTATGTGTAAAATGCCACTACAGCAGTATTTGTGATAAGCAGCACTGTGATAATAATTAGCTCCCTCACCTAGGCTTGTCTAAATTCTGTCACAAGCACAGAGCCGAGAAATAAAAAAGACTCACTGCAGCATGTCATATAACTCTCAGAAACTGGTCAGGAAACGTTACTGCAGCTATCAAACTCCGTAGTGTATCTGGCTACCCAATATCAGGTTATCCCCATGACTAAAGTTGTGCTATATTTTATTTTACATTTTAAAGAAGAAACAATCTCATACTCTAATCTGCATGTCGTTCAGTTTTAAATAAAGGTATCAGTCATGAAGGCTGATGTTCGGTGTGATATTTCAGTGCCTTTCCACACCCTGCAGTCTGCTGCATGACTCATGGAGCTGACGGGGTCCTGCTTTCATCACAAAACATGACAGCTGAACTGACACTCCATCGATTTAGCAGTACAACATTTGATATATGCAGAGCGGTAAGATAAGACTACAAAATATGATAAAAACAGGGATTTTAGACTTCTTCCAATGCTGTGAATAAAAGCAGCATGCTACTGATCTTTATGTCCTTATGTGTTCACGTGTGTGTACATGTACAAATCTTCTGGGTCTGACATCACTGCAGCCAACAACCTTTAAAACCACATTACTCTTAATCATACACTTTGGATCCACTCAATCATTACTCCTCCGTTCTCTGACTGCAATTTCCAGGTGAATATCGCATAATATCTTTATGATATTGTAGATAATTACATCCTTTTTATGTCAGTGGCTGCATATGTGACTTTACCGGTTCTCTTTATTTAATACACCTTATATAATTAACTCATTAGTTTATTCACAAACCTTTGTGTTGTGAGTTTGGGGTGTTTTTTTGTGTACATACTAAATTATCCAGCGCTCTAGGACTCCAGATCAGCACTTTAACACACTTGATTTAGTGGAGATTAATTGTCTAGGCTTTTAATGTCATCAGTATGTCACTATCAATCAATTTAAGTATAAAATCAAGCTGCTCGTATTCAGAATGCTGGCGATTTTTAATCATTAATAAGTGCCTAGTGTTGGGTAGAGTGGATAGCAAGGGCTATGAGAAAGTCGGTATCAGTGTAAATATTCAGTGTAAATAAGTTGTAAATATTTATAATATGACTTCAAAATCATCTTATTAGCTGATGCTAGTAAGTATTTCGATATAAAACTCTCATGCTTTATCAGAATCATCAGTGAAGCAGTATTTAATCCAATACTTCATCATACAGTTACTTTGAGTCTTATCTGAAGTTCTCTGTATGTGTGTGCACGTATGCAATAAGATATCCAGATGGTATTTAGCACCCCTGGTGATTAGTAGGGGTGAATTAAAGCTTTTGTTTAGTTATAGCACAAAACAAAAGGCTTTAACAATGACACTATTCAAATCCGTTTATTTCCTTTTGCATTTTTCCCACCTTTTTACTCTTTTGTGAATATATGATAAAATTCACATTTAAGCTGATTTAATTCAAATCTAAAACCATTAAATGCAGTGTTCATATTTCATCCTGATTTATAGCCAGACCTAAATATTTCATTTGACTAGACATGATACAAAAAATACACCTCCATTATGATTAGGGGGTCGATGAATGGGAATCTTTAATACAAAATAAACCTGGGAATAGGAATTTTATACCTGCTCATTCATGCAATTATCTGAACAGCCAATCATATGGGAATGTAGTAGCTTAGTATTTAAGGTGTTGAACTTCTGATTGGAAAGTTGTAAGCTCGATTCCCAGGTACGCCAAGCTGTCACTGCTGGGGCTCTGAGCAAGGCCCTCAACATCAATTGCTCAGTTGTATAAAATAAGATAAAACGTAAGAAGCTCTGGATAAGAGTGTCTGCCAAATACTGCAAAAGTGCAAAAATAAATATGGAAGAATTTAGACTGTATGATAGCAAGGTATAAAAACATGCAGATTCAGCTCTAGATATTAAGTTACTGTTCAAATCAATCTTCTAAAAATGTGATCTAGGTGTTGCAGTGTTCTTGATGCCAGACAGGCTGGTTTGAGTATTTCAGCAACTGCTACTCTACTGGAATCTTTGCACAACATAGAATCTACACAGAATGGTGCAAAAAAGGGGGATAGTTCTGCAGGTGGAAACTCCTTATCAAAGAAGGAGACCAGAGGAGAACAGCCAGAATGGTTCATGCTGTCAGAAAAGCTAGAGTAACTTAAATAAGCACTCTTTACAACCATAGTGAGCAGAAAAGCATCACACAACACGCAATATCAAATGTCGGGGCAGACGGGCTACAACAGCAGAAGGAACCCCAATGGGTTCTATGCCTGTCAGCCAAGGACAGGAATCTTACAATACGATGGTGAGTTTCACCAAAATAAGACTAACTAATAAGCAAAATTAGAAAAACAATGTCTGATTTATGTTCATAAAAACTGTAACAGTACAGTTAGAGAAGGGAACAGAGCAGGATTATGGTAGTTAATGTTAATGCATGACTTGTGCAGAACAAAGCTTATTGATGTGTTTGTCTAAAGAATATAACACCTAACTATAGGTTGCGTATACGCTAGAGATAGTATAGATATTTATTATGCATAGAACATATTGAGTAGTTTATTCATGAATGCTTCATGTTCAGTCCTAAACGACAGTAGAAGATCATACACCACTTATAAAGACAGATTAGCAAGTATAAGAGGTAGCCAGATTATTGTTAATGCCCCACATCAGTGCTTGATTGGGTCCACAATGCATCTGGCTGTGGACAAGAACTATTCATTATCATCAGCACACTTGTATCTCTGCTCCTTGTTGCATGAGTATACTGCATTATGTAGCCTGAATTCATTAGTCTGTATATCTTGTATCTTGTGATCTAGCATTCTCTAGTCCAAGCCTTTTGTGACTCTGTTCTCATGGAGTTCATATTTGCCATTTAAACAAGTGACAACAATAAATAACACCAAAAACTGTATTCATGGCATGTACCTTACAACCTCTGCTTCTTGATCTATATGAAAAGACACAGATGGACAGATACAGAGAATCACAATGAATGAATAGCAATCAAACACACAGAAAGCAAGTTGCCTTGTAAATTGTAGTGTGGTGTGTTAATGAATATAAAGATACAGCATTGAGGGAAGGCCTTGTGCTAGTGATGACCCTAAGCAAGAATTAACAGTGATGGCTGTGTCTGCAGAGCTCTGAAGCTGTGCTGCTAAAACATTTACATATTCCCCAAATTATACACAGTCTTGTCTCATCCATGTAGATTTGTAGCTAAGAACGATTGTAATGTACTCATACCAGGACTCACTCGTGTGTTCACACTGGACATCCTTTCAACAAATTTTGTACTGTTTGACTTATTAGTATACAGCTGTAGAAGATTAGTGATTTATAATCCTACAACCTGTTGTCACCCAGAAAAGGATGGGTTTCCTTTTTTCTTTTGAGATTTTTCTCAAAGAAAAAGAGAATTTTCAGTGCTTATCAACACAATTTCTGCACCTGTTGCACTACAGACAAGACATTTTTACTTATTTCCCTTCATAGAGAAAAATAATATAATCCAATTTACTCAATTTAGTTGGTGGTCTGATGAAAGAAGAACTTTTAGAACCCTTAGAACTTACAAGTGAGTTTAGCATTATAAGCATTAATTTAATAGTAAGTGTTACCATAGTAACACTCTTTGCTAATTACTAATCACTATTGTTCTGAACTCTTATGTTAGCTGTCATTAGAAAAAATCTACTTTTTTTGCAAAACTAGCTTTTTAGATAGATAGATAGATAGATAGATAGATAGATAGATAGATAGATAGATAGATAGATAGATAGATAGTCTATCTATCTATCTGGTGTAATATAAATTATGATGTCTTCCTGTTTGTCCCGGGATCCTTTAGAGGAAGCTCCAAAAATAGTACCAAGGAGGTTTCTTTGTCCCTGTCACTTTTGTCTTGTACAATAGTATATTAAATGTATATCCTCAAATGATTATATTTCTTTACATTTTTCAATTTTTGTCATAATTTCCATTACTACAGTGTAAGTATTTAATATCTTATTTAATAATATCACATTTCTATGCAGGAAAAAAGAATGACTTGAACCCCTGTGTTATGGACAGGCGTTAGTGTCGTATACTGTCCTTAATCTTCCACTGCGGAAGCATTAATTACTTTAATTGATGCATCAATTTGAACTATTACTCTTTGCTGCACTACAAGTAAAATGATAAATCATTCCTTTAATGCATTTCCACTAATTCACTTTTTACTGTGTGTATGTTTGCTGTTTAATTCAGCAGCAAATGTGAGTCTTTTGTGTTACAGATTTTAACTTACAGTGCAGTTGTCAAACTCAGGTATGGACAATGGTGATCATAAATGTCCATTTAGCACAGAAACTATGGGCACAGTTGTAAATGAGAGCATGTCTCTTGACAAAACCATCCATTATTTCTTCTTAACAACTGAAGTGCAAAGATATTGTGGATAACTGCTTATTACTTTTTAATTTTTTTCCTCTCTTAAACTATGTCAGTGACCGATATTGCACAATCATTATCATTAGTGTTACAAATTGGAATTTGTCATCTGGAGGCAGGTTCTCATTATGCCTTTCTTTTGTCACCTCCATCTGTCTAGTTAGCGTTAAGCCGCACAGCATACCCGGTTCCATCCAGACACCCCACTTGAAGAATGGACCACTGAGGTGGGAGCAGTAGATACCTTTCATGGTCACCTTGAATCTAAGAGTTCTCTATAAAAAAGTCCACACTCTCACACACAACACAGAATACAGACCATTTATGTGTATGACATGGATTTTAGGCTGTAATGAAAATAAAGACAGCTGGGAGTCTTATGATAGTGTGCTAGGCAATATGTAGGACAGCTGGTAATTTAAATACACATCAAAGCAAATAAAATATTGAGTGTGTATGATTCAGATCTAAATTTGTTCTGTTCTTATCCTTGTTCTTGAGCTTTAGAAGAATGTCAGTGTTTTCTCAAACAGACAACAGCACAAATTATGTCGATCTGTCTGTATACTGTAGCTAAATATGCAGTATAATGGTGTCGTTACAGGTATGAGACATTTTGGCAAAATCACTGGTTAATGTTACGTGACAGCAAAATCAGCTTAGTGTATCCAGCACATAAAATATGATGAATTGCCATGAGTCTTCTTGTTTAAGAAAAAAGGTCTGGGCATTGTAAGTGTCCAGAGTATAGTATAGTATAGTATAGTATAGTATAGTATAGTATAGTATAGTATAGTATAGTATAATATAATATAATATAATATAATATAATATAATATAATATAATATAATATAATATTCAAGAATAGTGTATACAATGTGATCCTGAAAGAAATTTAAAAAGTCTTGTGACAAAAGGACAAAATAATAAGAGAAAAAAAATAAATTTAAGTGATGAAATTTTGTAAAACCAAACATTATTTATTGTGTGTATCAGTAACCCACAAGGAGAGAGCAATATTTAGTGGATTCAAAAGGACTGGTAAGTGAGTGCAGAGCTTGCTGCATTGCGTGGGTGCTCACACATGATATGAAAGAAAGAGGGAGACAAATGAGTTGTCCAGCAGGTCGGTGCATTCGGGGCAGTGAGTGGGGGACATACTTAATTCTGGTGCTTCATTATTGTATGGAATGGCAGAAGAGGAGCTCATTACATGTGAAATCGACTGCCAATGTTATGCAAATTAGCGTGAGCTTGGATGTGTCAGAAATTGGCAGAGAGTATAATTACATTGGCTTCGGTTTACCTAAAAAACTAGATAGGGAATGCAGACGTGCACACAGTATTAGAACATGTTTTAATTACATCTGACAGTCTACCATAAAAAATAACAGTAGCAATATCATTTTCTGCTGATGTCTTATTTTTTAAATTTAAACCTCTGTACCATATTAGACTATGTTAAATAATTGAGCATGTAAACACCATCATTTCTGATAATACCCTGCTTTCAGAATTTGCAAATAATATGAGTGAATCATTAATAATAATCAAACAGTGAGCTGCAATTATACTTATTACTCAGTGATGATTGAAACTGAGACAACCAATAATCTTTTCTGAGTAGAAAACTTCACATGTTTAACAACCCACTGAAAAACAATGCCATGGAGAAAAATAGGCTATTGGCCACATTTCAAAATGTCATATCTCTGTATGGATAGAAAAATTATGCTTTTAAAGCAGAATGTCAAGGTCAAAATCAGAGAAATTAAAAATAGTGGTTGTCTTGTTAACACTTACATTGCTTAAGGCCAAGATTCCTTTCAAGAGCTGAAATGCTAATATTTTGAATGCATATGTAACAGATAAGTAAATATAAATTATTAGCTGTAATTATTATCTCTCATATGTAGTCCATGCTATCAGTAAATATTTTTGGAGATGATCTGCTATTCCAAATGTATATTTTTGTAGTAAAGACGATGCACATTAAGGGTGTTGTCGACAATACTGCATGCAATAAACTGATATTGCAGTGCTATATGAATTACGTGATACAATCCTGTTACTAAGAACCTCGAGATCAGGACATATTTGTGCTCGGGCAAAATCGCAGTGTTAAATAAAGACATAATGGAGAGTGTTGCATATGATCTTAATTTATTCAATGCAGTCAACTGCACATCTGTGCAATTTGTAGTTTCTGTCTTTCTTTTTTTTAAACACTGGTTAGTTAATGTTGGCTTATACTCAAAATATTCCCTCATCACTAGTGTTTCTAAGAGTCGAAGTTAGTGTAGCATGTGATACACCACATCTTTTTTTTTTTTCATGTAAAAGCTTCAAATGCTGAATGTGTTCACGTCCATAAATAGACGTGTATGCAACAAATAGCATCACCTGCAGTGGCTGGAAACATTATTTTGTGTGAGATGATTTGCTCAGTTGTGACACAGGCAAAGGCAATATGCATGAATGAATGAAAATAAATCATCAAAAATGAAGTACCATTAATTCACTCAAAGTTGAGTAATGTGTTCTACCTGGTTATGGGGAATAAGTTGTGGGTTTAGTTTCACACTGGGTTTGTATAAACAAACAAACAAACAAACAAAAAACAAACAAACAAATAATTATGCATGAACTGAGCTGCAGGTTTACGCCTTCAGACTGAACAAGAAGGCAAAGCTTCACTGCAGGAAAAGAGTCCAGAATGCATCCAGGATCTCAGGGTGTATCTTCTCTGATCGGCATATAACCTGTGGTGTGTTATTGCAGGCTGCTGCATTAGTGCACTAGTGAAAGTGCGTTATTAATCCAACAGTGCTGTTGTAAGGATGAGCGCGTGCCCTAGCGCTAATACTTTTTTTTTCCCTGTCGCCATGGCAACATTATATAACGTAATCAAACCTGCAGCAGCAGTCGGTATGTTTATGGAGAGAACCATTAACGGCAGCATCACCCCAAAGCATTTATTCCCCTTCAGTGCATCTACTGCAGTAACCTTGCGCTTTCGTGTTCATGTTCACTCAACAAGTGTAAATAGCAGCCGGTCGGTACAGACGGAACTGTCGCGTGCGCTGTCAGTAACGCGCGCTCGGTTATAGTCATAAACTGACCGCTACACAGGGTGTGAGAGAAAACGTCAGTGTTCGTACCTTTGTCTCCCCGCGGGAATGTGGGCTCCATTGCCAGAGTTACAGTGGGAACCGTGGGGTTTCGCCCATTCTACCGTCACCTCGCGCCCTCAGCTCCGCCGCACGGAGACGCAGAACCGAGCGAATGAAAGCGAGCGCACGGCTTCACTACGTAAATCTTGGCGTTAAGAAGAAACACACAAGCTTCTTGCTTTTTCCCGTGTGTTAAAACACGACGGCAGGAGGCTTGCGCGTGTGTGTGTGCGCGCGCGCGCAGTCGCGCCTCCGCCGTGTGCGCGCGAGCTGCTGAATGAAGACTCGAGTGACGGCACCGGGATTTTCTGGAACTGAAAAAAAAAGGGAGGGTGGGGGTGCGGTGGGGTTACGGGTGTCCCCGATTACGCGTCATTATACCTACACCGTTAGGGCTAAAAGCTCATTTACCCACCCATTTAAGTAAAGGCCATAAATACCTACATACCTACTACTTGTTGAAATATGATCATGGAAAAAAAACATATTATTCCCAGTGAAATGGAGAATAAAGATATCACTCCAGTGAAGGGAGTCCCTGAGAATTCTACCCCAGATACAAACCCATATACACCATACTGCTAGTAATACATCTTTGATGCGTGTTAGGATTGATTTGGATGGATTGCACTGTTTTTTATACATGTCTGCTCTCCTCTTGACCATGTTTCTTCTGGCTTTCTCCTATATATCACACATCCCCAAAACCTGCCACAATTGGATTGGATGTAAAGTTAGTGTGTGTGTTTGTGTTTGTGTGTATGTATTTGTGTGTGTGTGTTTGTGTGTGTGTTTTTTTTGTGTGTATGTGTTTGTGTGTATATGTGTTTGTGTGTGTGTTTGTGTGTGAGTGAGTGTGTGTGTGGTGTGTGTGCGTGTTTGTGTGTGTGTTAGTGTGAGTGAGTGTGTGTTTGTGTGTGTGCATTTGTGTGTGGATGTGTGTGTGTGTGTGTGTGTGGATGTGTGTGTTTGTGTGTGTGTGTGTTTGTGTGTGTGTATTCGTGTGTGTGTGACTGAGTGTGTGTATGTGTGTGCATGTGTGTTTGTGTGTATGTGTGTTTGTGTGTGAGTGAGTAAGTGTGTGTGTTTGTGTGTTTGTGTGTTTGTGTGTGAGTGTGTGTGTGTTTGTGTGTGGATGTGTGTGTTTGTGTGTGTGTGTGTATGTGTTTGTGTGTGTTTGTGTGTGTGTTTGTGTGTATGTGCGTGTGTGTTTGTTTGTGTGTGTTTGTGTGTGTGTATTTGTGTATGTGTGTGGATGTGTGTGTGTGTGTTTGTGTTTGTGTGTGTGTGTTTGTGTGTGTGTGTTTGTGTGTGGATGTGTGTTTGTGTGTGTGTGTTTGTGTGTATGTGTTTGTGCGTGTGTGTTTGTGTGTGTGTGTGTATGTGTTTGTGTGTATGTGTTTGTGCGTGTGTGTTTGTGTGTGTGTATGTGTTTGTGCGTGTGTGTTTGTGTGTGTGTGTATGTGGATGTGTGTGTGTGTTTGTGTGTGTGTGTGTGTATGTGGATGTGTGTGTGTGTTTGTGTGTGTGTGTGTGTGTGAGTGAGTGAGTGAGTGTGTGTGTGACTGGTATCCTATGCAGGGTGTATTTCTACCTGAAATACATTGTTCCTTTCAGTGTTCTGGAGATAATGTCCAGATCATGACCCTGACCAGGTTCATGCTAAAGCAGTTATTATGTATTCTTATATATTCATCTTAGACTCTTCAGTTGTTTTGTGCAATTATTTTTACATATAGGACTTTTTATTTCTCTGCATGTGATTTGTCACGTGATTTGTCACTTTTGGGTCATGTGTTTATCTGCCTGCAGATGGGATTTATTTGTTACTTATCCATTTTTCTTCTTTGGGTTGAATTCCTTACAACTCCAGATTCCTGGTTCAAACCTAAGCTTGGGTTATTGTCTGTAGAGTTTCTCTTATCTGGGCTGGTTTCTCTTTGGGATCTCAAAATATAGGCCTATATGAATGTCTGTGAAAAAAAAATCACCTATTTAATTATTATAGTTTGACACAGATTTACTTATATTACAATCCATCAATAATTACAGTTATAATATATACAGCACAATTAAAGGAACAATACCTATTTATATTTTGGATGTATAATATATATCACATCTGTAGTGTAGATGTGATCCTATAAAAAAAGGGAAATCTGTTTACTCAAATCTTTGAAAAAGTCTGAGACCAATCTGAAAATGTGTTATTTGTTTATTTTATTTTATTTATTAAAAAAAAAATGCAAGTTTAACTGTAAGACTAAGAGTAGTTGTTAGTGCAGTCAATATACATTGTGAATGTGTTAAGGAATGTGTACACATTCTTTATAGCAAACATTAATAAATTGTTTTGTCAAGTATATTTATAAATACAAAATCTAAATCCCAAGGTTACTGTAAGATGGGAACTTTATAGAGGAAAGAATTTGTGTTACTACATTAGGTCATTTTCAGGGTTCATACAATGATAGAATTATTTAAGAAAATAGCATCATTTATATTTATGTTAATTATAACAATTTAAAGACTTTTTAAGGCATTGCTACACTTTCTTTTTGGAAAGTTGGCTAAAACTACACAAGGAGAGCTTTAGAAGAACATCTTTATTGTCTGATTGTAGCTATTATTTTCTTTGTAACATTTATTGAGATAAATAGTCTTTTTGTTCCCAGTTCAGGGAACTGAGTGAAAACAACTGCCTGAAGTAACCACCAGTATGTAGAGAATAGGTTGAAAAAATCTTTACAAAAAAGCTAACATGGTATAGTATACAGTGCAAACTGGACCAATATTGACTGTGATGTGCATAACTCCAGTGATCATACCAGCAATGTTCATGCATATGTATTCTATTAGAAATAAGTTCTTTCCCCGGTAGCCCCAGGGACCCTCTGCTGAATTGGACTACTTCTAGGAGATTGTTATCCAGTCAGCTTGTCAGTTGTCATGTATAGTTTGTCAGGCTTTGGCTTCTGTGGTGGTTCTCACACAGACTGCCATCAGATGCAATGTAAGGAAGCAGGTGGTCTTACTCTTCCATGTAGTAGCGACAATGATTTAATTTCCACCCCTCTGTGCAGAATACTTGGGGTGGCGATGGGAAGTCAGCAGGATAGACTAAAAGTGTAAACATGCCAATGTGGTGGACTGACACTGAGCTTCGTGACAGAAACTGAATTTTGGCTTTTATGCAACAGTACACACGCTCAGAACCTTATTTGCCATCTGTTTTGCACAAGAAATCTAGCAGGCATCTCAGCCTCCATGATTTGCTGTTCTATTTTTAGGTTTAATAAGATGTCATCGTGGTGGCACAGTGGTGCATCAGGTAGCATTACTGCTGCACATCTCCAAGGTCCCTAGATTGATCAGTGAGTTCAAGATACTGTGTGTGGAGATTCTGTTCATGTTCTCTTGGTATCCATGTGGGTTTGTTTCCAGGTCTCAGGTTTCCCACACATCCCAAACATGTATGTGAATTGGCTACACTAAATTGCCCAGGGGTGTGAATGCCGAGTCCTATTCTAGCTCTAAAATAATTCATTAACTCCATATTTTTCTACAAAGGAAATCTATTCAAATTTGCATATAGACTTTACTACTTTACTACCAAATTTGGCATCACCTACAGATTTTGTTGTGTTTTTCAGTAAAGTTCTGTTCTGTCCTGTTGTGTTCATGTACATCTAAAGCCTCCAGGGAATTCTGTCTCAGTGCCACATGCTGGATTTGTGATTATGGAGACAGAATTGAAATGTGCAGCTACTGGCCTGTGAAATCTCCTTTTTATAGAGCTATGTGTGACTCAGCCGAGCGTCTGGCCATTTACCTAAATTAATATTAGTTCAGACGCTATCTTACAGCTTAGGGCAAAATTCTTCCCTGTCAGTTAGGATTATAGAGCTTAGGTTACTTCTCAACAATGCAACAAGTTGATGATGCCAATTTATAGGAATCTCTTTTATATTAAAAAATTATACATTCTCTTACTTGCGCAGTACAGTATGTTATGACACTGGTACTTGAAACACCAGAAATTTTAAGACACTCCTCTGAAAATTAAATGAAAAACAGATGGGATAATTACTATTAGAGCTGAATAAAATTAAGAAACCAATAAATAATCTTTCTGTTATCATAATAATTTTTTCCTTTTTTTTTCCTTTGTAATAGAGTTTCACATGTTCTTCCTGCATCCACACGGGTTTCTTCTAGGTTCTCGAATTCACACACACACACACACATGCATTTACACCTAATTTATTTTATTTTTTTAACTAACTTATCTTCACACTGAACCTTACCTGAATCCTGATTCAAAGCCTGGATGCTTGAGGTGTGAGCTAGCAAAGCTATTTGCTGTGCCACTGTTCACCCAAAGTGAGACATGTGGTTATTGACAGTGCACATACATTAATTACAATAAGTGTCAAAAATGTTTTTTAAAAGCTACAGTATAACCCCTGAAAATTGGATAGCAATTGGACCCATGAGCCAATCTTTGTGAAGACTGATGTTATCCTGTATTTAACTAAGTGCCTCTGCCACAAGGTTACACTTTGCCAGAAAGATGGAGCTTTCAAGAGAGATAATAATACCAAAAAGTCTTCCAAAGAAAAAAAAATTGCAACAGTTTACAGTTTATTTATTAAAAGAAAGATAGTCAGACAGAAATCCACAGATAGACTAAGATATAAAGTATATTGCCTGTTTTCTTTATCCAAAATGATCCAACAATGTTGAAACAGCTCTCATGTGAGTGCACATGGACATCTCTCATCTCACATGGAGTAATCATGATGGATACATTTTCCTGCAGGCAATGATGTGAATCTTTGATAAAGGAACTCTGTGTGCTTCCTGTGGTGGAGAGGTTGCTTTTGTCTAGTTTCGTCCTGTGTCTATGAGTCTGTATAGATCACATGCCGTCGCGATGCACTTTAATTCAAAACACAATCTTTTTAACATGATGTTCTTGTCTGTCAGGAGTTTCCAGCATGTGCTTTTTCATGTCCGTGTGTCATCTAAGGAAGCCTTTTTTTCACTCTACTTAATTGAAAACTTCTAAGAATAGACTTCAGAAATGTTTTTTTTCTTGCCCTTATGCCTGGTTCCTTGGTTCATATATAAGCACTCATGATTAGAAAGCCCCATCAAAGAACTGCTTCATAAGCTCCCCTGCTGTAGCTTGTATATGCGCATATTAATAATTAAAGTCATATAATCAAAACTGATTTCTAATATCCTGCGACAGAGGGACCAGGAGGTATGCGGTGAATTAATGGTGTGAAATAATGGTTACTTTTTAGAGTTAATATGCATAACATGCCCATTTTGCAGCATTTGGGTCCCTTTTCAGTTGTGTAGAAATGCTGGAGCATCTCTTTGCATTCCTGATCAATATTACTGAACAACACACTATCTACCACTGGAGCGAATGAAAACATCAAAATTCATTTAGGGGCAAAACATCATTAATTTATAATGAGAGCATTGTTTTAGGATGGTTGGTGCTTAGAATAAATATTATTTTCAAACGAATGGCCAATAAAAGCTCACATTTTTCCATTGCTGATCTTATTATATTGTGATATACTGTATGTTGGTACTGTATTAGATTTACCATAAGTATTTATCTGTAAATAAATTTCAAAAATGATGTCATCAAACTGTGTAGAAATAAATAAACTGTCATCTTTTGATTGCATAAAACTAACAGAGATTTTCTCACAAACATCTCTGTTAGTTTTATGCAACAAACCTAAAAAAAATCATAACAGGAGCAGAGGATTTATTTGTGCCAGGGCCATCAACACTAAATTTCCAATACAGCTCTATAGACTTCTGAATGAAAGAATAACAAATAAATCAAAAGTTTTAATCTCTCCAAACAAAAGCAAAAGATAAAGCAACCTAATGTCCATAACATTTGTACACGAGTCTGATCTTTGTAAATATTAATCCAAATTAGATTTTGGTTCCTGTCACATTTCTTATCTTCGGCGCACTGTAATTAATACAAAGTGTTACTGTTGAACAAGTATTTCTATTTCAGTTTATTTTCCTTACTATTATACCTTAAATTAGATTCCTGAACAAAATATGTTTGTCTTTAGTTTTCATTCCTGACTGCTGCACAAGAGCATCAACATTTTGACTTGATTAGGCGTATATATGGTCTGCTGTGTTATATAGCTACTAACATCACGATCAAAGAGTAATACTTAATGTGTGATTAACACACTTAGCTAGTGAGACTTTAGACAAATTGAGGAAAATTAGCTCCTTCTTCAACATTTTACTTCTGGCAGATAGTCAAGATGAGATTAAAAAGATGTATTGCGGAAATATACACAATGTTTTTATTCTTTTCAATGTTTTTTGCCTGTTTAGCCACAGCGACATCTGCTGTGTTTCGTCACACCCTCTACACAATGATTATTTATGTTCACTGGGGAAACCATAGCAAAAAACTATTAGATCACTCTCACTCACTCACTCACTCATTTTCTGCCGCTTATCTGAACTAGCGCGGGTCACGGGGAGCCTGTGCCTATCTCAGGCGTCATTGGCCATCAAGGCAGGATACACCCTGGACGGAGTGCCAACCCATCACAGGGCACACACACACTCTCATTCACTCACCCAATCACACACTATGGACAATTCTCCAGAGATGCCAATCAACCTACCATGCATGTCTTTGGACCAGGGGAGGAAACCGGAGTACCCCGGAGGAAACCCCCGAGGCACGGGGAGAACATGCAAACTCCACACACACAAGGTGGAGGCGGGAATCGAACCCCCAACCCTGGAGGTGAGAGGCAACCATGCTAACCACTAAGCCACCGTGCCCCCACTATTAGATCATATTTGCTAATTTTATTCACCAAGATCAATCAATACACACAGTCTTTGGTGCTATATGCATTTGCACTCTGTTGTTCAGTTAAAATGTGCTATGATCTGTGATAACAGTGGTGTTTTTTTGCAGCTATGTTTGCTTTAAGGTGTCAGGGTCCATCAAGAGATCATTGCATGAGTTTGTCCTCTTTGGCCACTGCTGCTGGTGGAGAATCTTATCTGCAGAGACGGGCTGTGACCTTCTGTCTCCTCCACAGGAGTTCAAAGCCCTGTACACCATCCCGAGATCAGCATCAGCTTATCCTCTCTGTCCACTCATCCACTCATGAGAGAGAGAGAGAGAGAGAGAGAGAGAGAGAGAGAGAGAGAGAGAGAGAGAGAGAGAGAGAGACAGAATGCATGCAAGCATGAAAGAAAGTTATCACACATTAAAGGAAGCATACAAGCCAAGCTCAAACAGATTAGGACACACAGTCATGTCTTCTAAAGTAAAGGCAAGTCATGCTTAGCAAATGGTGGATTTCACTGCAGGACTCTTTTCTTTTATACTGCATTTAATTACATTTTCATGCTTTAATGAGCCCCATGAAGGTGAGTCGTATTCCATCTCATTATGCTTTCTGTTTAGATCAGTAAAGGGCAAAAAGAAAGAAAACGGTAATTATTTGTGAACAATTATCTTCCGTCAAACTTATTTTCCATCAGTTTTTTTTTCCATCAGTCTCCTTCTTGTTGTATGATATGATGTACTCTTTATATACACTGGTGATATTCATAGTATTTGGCAACCAGTAGTAGTATTGCCTCCCGGCAACTTTATAGTACAGCGACTGGCGACTTGCACTGATAAAATGGTTGCAAGTTTGAACATAGCTTTATTCCTTACTCCTTCTAGCTGATAGCTTGGTAGCTGTTTTGTAATAGGTAAAAGCTATCCAGAAGGAGAGAATTGGCAAATGACCAAATCAGGAGAAAAATGGGCCAGAATAAAAATTCTTGAATCATAGCCTGTAGAATTGCTTGGCTACACAAGTGATCAGAAGGCAGTATAAACAACCCCATTATCAACTCTGGCTCAAGCAAATACCTATTTTTTCTCTTGTAGCCCTGTGATTTAACAATTTGCCCATTGCTGCCATATGGCAACATACCATTTTGTTAAAGGTTTACTGAGGTTCAGTCTCAGATGCCGCAGCACTGTAAACTATTTGGCTATTTTGCTAATGTGTATTATGCTCTAATGTGTAACTGCTGTGTACCCATTACCATCAGCTTGTGAGACAAGTTACAGTCACAGTAATGAAAAACCTCTATTGTATGACATCTTGAAAGGTTTTTCCAGCAAAGATACTGTTTCTACAGACAGACTTCAGGAAAATCCATTGGTAGTCTTTATCAAATCAGTCAAATGGCTTGTTTTGTGACCATGTCTTTCACCATGACTAGTGACTGAAAGTACCAGACTATCTATTGGTAGCTTAGGTATTTTGGGTTACAAGACTACACCAAAACTCAAATACAGAAGCAGTGTTCTAACTACAGTGTTCACTCCAAATCCACAATCCTTAAATCCTGAAGCACTGAATGCTTATACAACAAAGAGCTTTTTGAGTCAAAAGAACTGACAATTGGATAGAAACATGGTGGATGTTTTTCATCCATATCTTTTATTTTTCCTATATTTTCAGCACAAAGAACTGGATTTTCTTTCAGAGTAAACTGGTAGGTTTACTGGAAGCTGGCAGAGAACTTGTTCCACAAAATGTTCCAACTTCAAAATCACTGCCTCCAACTTTATGCAATATGCCTCCAGTCTATGTTTGGATAGATGATTTGTCATTATATTTTATAGTTGTGTTACCTATTGGGTAAAAGTCTAGCTTATATACTACCATTGCTTTTCCCCATTGCTATGAAAAAATTAAGCTTCATTTGTTTCATTGTCAGCTAAAGACATTATAGCCTAAAGAAACAGTTCATTCATTCAATCATTTATAGATAAAGGTAAAATTCTATTAAAGTAAAAGGTATTCTCTTTCCTCTTTGTGCCCAAGGAGGTTTATTTGACAGGGTGAGACGCAGGCATTAGGTTTACAGCCTCCAACCTGCCAGACGAATCTGACACAGAACGTGGAGAAGTAGCTGCTGGCTAAGTTACCACCACTGAGAGTGCACACCACAGCAGTATACTGGCAGAAAAAAGGCTTGCTTCCTTTATCTCTGTGTGAGACTGATAGGTTCAGCCCACCAAACAAATAGCTTTTCTCAGCAAACATGAAGGGCTGTGGTACCTTGAGAGAAAAATAAAATTGGATTTTTTTTCCTCTTTTTAATTTTCTACCCGGCCTGTTAACTATTTTCTGTACCACCTATCCTACATAGGGTTGTGAGGAACCTGAAGCCTATTCTAGGGCACCGGGGATCGAGTGCCAACCAATCACACACATTCTCACACGCTACAGACAATTTAGAGATTTCGATTAACCAATAATACAGGTACAGTATTTGCGCTAAGGAAGTAAACAGGAGAACCATGAGGAAACCTTCAAATCACAGGGAGAACATGCAAACTCTGTACGTACAGGGAGGAGGAAAGTCTCAAACCCCCAACCAAGGTACTTGTGAGGTAAACATGCTTAAAAATTTGCAAAGCAGTTTTTAGTTTTGCTTCCTAAAATCTACTAGCACTCTGATAGATATAACAAATTCTCAACTGGAAGCAAGTAAGTGCATGAGAATACTTTCAATAATGTATTAGGATAAAGCGTATTATTGACAGATGAATAAAATGACTTGGAATTAGGACAGGTCCTAGATGACATTCAGAGCAAGTTAGCAGCTGATCTTCTTTTAGGGTTCAGTAATTGAAACCAACTTCTTACACAGTCACGGTTTGGTCTGTAAAGCCTCTGAGACATTGCAGTGCATGCAATATTTTTGTGCGAGTCTCACTCACAAACATATACACACAATTTTTTTATGAGATGAGAATCCTGCAGGTTTACCATTTAGAGAGAGATATATTGCTGCATCAGTCTAGCATTCTGTGTGGCCAGGCAGCGATTAAAGCCAGTTTATTCTCTCAAATAAGCAGAGGCAAAGTTTGCTGTTGAAACAGGGAAGGCAGAAAAAAGCCTCTGATCCTCTCTTTTCCAACAGTCAGGATATATACAAATGTCTGCATTCTTTTGGTACTTCTTTAGATACTCAGTCTTAGATTTGTGGAGAGAATTGAAAATGCAAAAGGATCCAAAATCCTCACTGCACATATGGTTCATAAGGCAGCACAAAACATGCTTTCCATACCATCCTAAGTTCAGTTCAAATAACAACAACTGTGTCATGGATTAGCCATCACATGGCATCTTTACATCCAGTTCAATCCAAACCTCCAGTCATGCAGCAATACCCCTCTGAGACAGTGCACTGTTTTGCAGTGGTGGCCAAATCCCAGAAATATAACATACATAACTTTACTAAAGGATAATCATGATATTCTAGGATAAGGATGAGTATGATAGTAGAACAATCTAAGAGAAGATGCCAACTACATGTGGTCTTTGAGGAAAACAACCTCATCGTCAGTACAAAATTGTCAGACTGTATATTAATCACACTCTCCAGTGTCACGTAAATGAGGATGAGGTTTCTCTCAAGGTTTCTTTTCTTCCATCTAAGGGCGTTTTTCCTTGCCACAGTCACCTCAGGCTTGCTCATTGGGATAAATGCAAACACATTTAAATATAAGTCTAATATTAATCTTTAATTTTAGTATTATAGTAATCTTTGTCTAATGAACTTTTTGTATTATGTTTCTTGTTTTCTGTAAAGCTGCATTTAGACAATGTCCATTGTTGAAAGTGCTATACATATAAAATTGAATTGATACATACTTTATGGCCAAATGTATGACCAATCACACTCATATGTCTGTGTCAAGCATCTCATTTTAGATTTAGTCCTACTTTTGCTGTCATGAAACTGTGTCTGTCAATGTTCCAGTTCATCCCAAATGTGTTCAGTGGGGTTGAAGTCAGGGCTCTGTGCAGGAAACTCAACTTCCTCTATGCACAACTTCACAAACAATGTCTCTATAAAATCTGGCTTTGTGCACAAGGGCTTTGCCATGCTGTAACTTAATTCCAGTTAAGGAAATTTGTAATACTACAGCATACAAAAAACAATCTAAACAATTGTATGCTTCATCATTTTGGATAAAACCCTAATGTGACTGTAATAGTCAGGTTTCCACAAACTTTCCCCTATATATTGCATTTCTATATGTAAACAATATCAAAAACAATCCAAAGTGATACTTACAGTGTTATCTTTTATAGCTACACGAATGTCACCTGCATCATCATGTCATCCTTAGCTCTCGTATTTAAGAATGTGTAAAGATTGATTTAGTTGATGCGTTTAGTTTCATAGACACTTCCTGACATCCCCTGATAAGAGCACCTTATCTTCTAGAGAAGTGATCATGCTCAGTGGCTGTTTGAGAGCTGTTTGATGGATCATTTTCTGCTTCCATTTTGTCACAGGAATCTATTTTTTAGCGTAAACATCAAACTGAAACTGTCGCATAATCGTCACAGGGACAAACAACAAAAGTATAGCCACGGGTTGTCCATTTCTTTTATGTGTTTGAGGGAACCACTACTCGACATTGCTGCAGTGCTGTGTGTGTGCGTGTGTGTGTAAGCAGCTCAGCTATTAAGCCTGTCTCCATGGCAATGTTAAGTATACTGTAGGTCCACTATGCAGAACTCACGGTCAATGATCCTCAGCTAAAGTGAAATCTTAATGTTTCATCAACATCTGCACAAATTTGACAGATTTTCATTTCTGGCATGTTAACAGGTCAAAACAGAGAAGTAAAGTAGAAGCTCATGTCAAACACGTTAACATATAATGTGTGCAGAGACCGTGGATGATAACAGTCTGTTATATTAAAACAAGGTAAAATAGTACAATTCATACAATACACATACCTTCACTGGCCACTTTTATGCAAACATCTGTCCCCCCTTCTCACTCTTATGTCATTTGGTAGCAGTGCTATGCATCAATTCCTGCAAAGACAGGTCTGGAACTTAGTAAGTTAATGTTCACATAAGTCATGAGAAACTTTCAGAAACATCTGGGATTTTCATACACAGCAGAGTCTTGACAATAAAACATCCAGTGTGTCATTCTGCCTAAAGTTGTCTGAAACCTTGCTAGCTAAGAGAGATTTCCTCACACAGTGTAACTTGCTGTGATCAGGTTTTTGGATATTTACACGTGACTTTGAGATGAACAACTCCTAGTTTACACGTGGCTTCGAGATGGACAACACCTAATCAGTTCAGTTTGTAATCAAATGCCAGCTGTCAAAACATCCTCTATGATTCTGTGCTGCAGCCGGAAAGAAATCTTTAAATGCAGTTTCTGTTCTCTATTTGCACTTTTAAATAGATATAAAATGGTAAAAAATTATCTTAAATTAAAATACATAGAAATGAAAAAACATATTTCACTTTAAGGAAGTCTGTAGGTTCAGTACTACCCAACATATAGCTGTAGATTGCCTTACATAATATGTAAATGAGTTCACAGTTTCATGCGACATCTACAGAAACAAAATAACAAAAAGGAAATAAAACATCTAGGTAAAACATTAGCTAGGTAGTCTAGTCCATTCATCCATTTTCTGTAGCATTTATCCTACACAGGGTCACTGCGGGACCTGGAGCCTATCCCAGGGCAGTCAGGGCACACGGTTAGAATCCATCACCTGGCACAATCTCACACACTCTACAATGTAGAGATGCAAATAAAGACTACAAAGCATGTCTCTGGACTGAGGGAGTAAACCCCCAAGACACAGGGAAAGCATCAAACCCCCAACCCCGGAGGTGTGAGGCAAATGTGCAAACTAATAAGCTATCGCACCACTTGATTTATGTAATTTAAGTAATAATTTACATGCCAATAAGCACATGATATAATTTGTTACTAGCTGCCTTGCAGCTCTAATCTATATTATTCATCGTGTCACATTTCTAGCATTTAAAGTATAGATTCATTCATATTCTCTAGTTATTCAAAAAAAAAAAAATCTCAACGTTTCTAACAAGCACCAGTACTATTCCTGTGTGGCAAGAACTATTTATCTGTGAGCAAGACAGGAAAGGAAATGAGATGTCAGAATAAAATAGCAATAGAAAATTCAGGGGTAGTTTTCAGTTTGACCTTCACTGAGTTGAGTGAAAGAGGCTGAAAGTGGCTCGTTCTTTCAGTCTCACCTGGAGCCTGAGCTTCTCTTTTAGTCAGTCGATTCGCACAGCTCACACTTTAGTGATTTCAGTGACAGACGGGTGTATATGAGGCAAACTCCATCTGCCAGCCACAAGTCTTTCAATAATACCCTTGAGGTCTCATTTACTGCAGTATAGAAGACACGTATTTGAGAATGTGTGGCTGTAATCTAAACCAGGTTCTTAAATAGACTCTACATTTAAGGAATACCTTTTCCTGTGTATTATTGCCTTTAGGCAGCATGTTAGTGTATGTTGCATGCTATTCTAGTACATTTTGTCTGCTAGATAAAAATGGAGGTTGTCGATTCTGTCCATTTTTCCTTTACTGTGGAAAGTTATGGGAACAGGTAGAGTCCTGGTCAGGAAGAATTGGCATGCATTATAAACAAGAACACGTGCAAAAATTCCACGGAGAGGATAGGATAGGATATAATATCACACACACACACACACACACACACACACACACACATACATATGTTCTACATACATACGTAGTGTAGTTAATCCACCAATAGCCATGTAAAGTGGAAACCAGAAATCCTGGATGAAGTCCATATAAGAAACACAGGGAGAACATGCAAAACTCTACACAGAGAGTGACCTCACTCCTCAGGATCAACCCAGAAAGCAGGAAGCAGTGAGGCGGCAATTATACATACTATGATACCGAGCCAACCGATGATGCCATATTAATCGATGCCCTTGGAATGGGCAGTTTTTTCCTTCTCATGTCTGTCAATCCTAACATTCTGTTTAGCACCTCATTTAATCTCTGCTTTAGTTTCTTTAAAACTTCAGTTTTTATACTGTTGGAAGTGATGCACATTCATAAATCGAGCCTCTGGGCGAGAACTCGTTCCATTGTTGCTTAGTCATTTGGTGTACTGTATCTGTGCTCCATTTCATTATGTTTCAGGAACATCAAGTTGGAACAAAAGTCCTTAATGCTCACTAAACTTCATTTAGCTTTCATAAACTTGGTTCATAAACCAACGCGCTTCAAATGTTTTACTCGAGCACTTTTTAACTTTTAGATATAGTTAAAAAGTACAAGCACTGAAAGAATTTAATTGAAAAGTACAACTAAAAATACAAACAAAAAGAAATGACTGATTTTTGGTCTCTTGCTGCATTTCAACAAGGGATGTGGACAAACCTGCAAAAACTAACTAAGATTCAAGTCTAGAGAAGCTTTTATTGTCACTTCAAGCATATACAGCTGGTACAGTACAAAGTGAAATAAAACAATGTTTCCTCATGACCACAGCGCTACAGGAGACAACAGGTAGACTACCCAGACCTACACAGTACTACATAAATTTTATGTGTAGAAACGTGCAAACAGCACAAGACAGTAGAGTACAATAACTGACAGTGCAGCACAGTCCATGTGGATAATTTTATATAGTAACAAGTGTTTGTAGCAGCAGTCTAAAAGGAAATGTCCAAAAAAATGAATGCAACCAGCTAGACCACAATTTCATCAATATTAGCAGCAAGACCTCTGACAATACAGCAATCTGTTCATTTTATGTTAACAGTGCCAATATCTAGCATAGCTGTGATGTTACACTAGATAAATTCAGAATGCAGCTAACGACAGGTAGATATTTGTGCTTAGAATTATTTGTATTTAAGTGTACAATCAGCCAATAATACGTATAATGTTGAAATAGATTTATAAATACTGTACGTACATCCAGTCTACCTTGTCACATGTATTACAGTTTAGATTTGTTATGAATTTTCATCGGCTGCTTGAAGCGCTCTTGCTTCAAAAAAAAAAAAAAAGTCATCTTATCATTTCCAAAAATATTACAGATGGACCGGAGGAACTTATTTTGAAATGTAATGAAGAAAGTGTAGAGATTTCTCTTGGGGAAAGGAAATGATTCAGAGTCAATATTCGCCATACTATTTCCACAAAACTACCACAGTACATCTAAATAGTTACTGTATATATTTTAAAATACCCTTAGCTTCATCAGTTTGTTTTTCTACTGCATCTTTACAGTGCACTAGCTCATCTCTGCTCACTTCCTACCTTCATGCTGTTATGTCTGACCGCCCAGAATGCCCAATTTCTTCCTTAATGTCCAGAGACTATTCCCATAAGTTAAGGTCATCTGTGTATCTTTTCTGACATTTCTTTTAAAAAAAGTAATGGTGCTGTAGCTACTACTCTATACTGTAATCATATTACCCTGCCTCTGTATATTATTCTGTACAGTATATATGTACTGACTGAATTTAGGCCACTTCATGAGTTGCCTGAAGGTGTGCACATATTCATGCTTTAATTCTCCGTCCTTCAACATAACCTTCCGTTTTCTTGGACATTCCATAAATAAAAAAAAAAAAAAGGTCACAGTGAATATAACAAGTGAACAAAGGACAGGACCTCCATTTGCGTTTATAAAGCTGCTTGGTAGGATATTGGCAGATATTTATAAAATGATGCATGGCGATCAATTTAACTTGTAAAATACCCCAGATTAATAAAGTCCAGACAAGACCTGCAGATTTGCCCCAAAAAAACTGTTTCATGTTTTAAAAAAATCTATATACAAAGGGGTATCAATTAAATGGAAAAGCTGAGATGGCTAAATTGAAGACCATTCAGCTCCTCTGAGCAGCTAACTTTCTAAAGTCCTTTGAGACAGATTTATGGAAAGGCGTAAATAATTGGATGGATTTTTACGAAGGTTTTAAGGCATTGGATATTTTAAATCCCTCATTAAAAAAGTGTGAGGGATATGCAGCCATCCTCATCCTGGATTAATCATTTGTTCCTTAGTGGATCAAGGTGAATACTGACTAGAAACACTACTATAAAGCCTCGAGTATGTTTTAAAGGAACTGCAGAGCTGATTATAGATTAAACTGCCTGTACAAAGACAACACTTTTAGTTTGATGCATTTGTGCATTTGTGTGTTAGTGCATTTGTTTGATGCGACCTAAACAGTAACTGGTGTCAAAAAAGTGAGATATCTGTGGTGTGGCTTAGTGGCTAGGGCTTCGAGCTACTATATATTCCAGGTAGAGTTTGACTGGGGGGGCACGGTGGCTTAGTGGTTAGCACGTTCGGCTCACACCTCCAGGGTTGGGGGTTCGATTCCCGCCTTCGCCTTGTGTGTGTGGAGTTTGCATGTTCTCCCCGTGCTACAGGGGTTTCCTCCGGGTACTCCGGTTTCCTCCCCCGGTCCAAAGACATGCATGGTAGGTTGATTGGCATCTCTGGAAAAATTGTCCGTAGTGTGTGATTGCGTGAGTGAATGAGAGTGTGTGTGTGTGTGCCCTGCGATGGGTTGGCACGCCGTGCATGGTGTATCCTGCCTTGATGCCCGATGATGCCTGAGATAGGCACAGGCTCCCTGTGACCCGAGATAGTTCGGATAAGAGGTAGAAGATGAGTGAGTGAGTGAGTGAGTGAGTTTGACTGTTATGGAGTTGTAAAGCAGTGCTTCTGCATCTGCAAAATGAAAAATGATCCTTACATAAAAGCAGGAAGGGCTTTCTTTTCTTTTCTTTTCTTTTTGGAATTAAATATTAACCCATAATGCCTCTGAAACACAGGGGGAAGATGAGCTAGAAATGGCAGCATGGTGGGTGAACAAGTGTCTGCATCAACAACCTCAGCTACATCACTCATACCTTGGATTTAATGGCTTCAAATGGCTTAATCCAAACCTCAGTGCCTCCAAAACAACTAGACAGTAATATCAGACTTCATGTGGTCTGTTAATGAAAAGTGCAGGAATAAAATGATGTTCAACTGTAATGACCAAAATATATACACATTTAAATAACGTGTACACTCAATAAGAAATGTCCGAACTGGACGTTTATCTAGAGATGTGCACAGGACTGTGTAATATTTTTTATTTCATCTTGTGCAGTAATTTCTTCTTGCATTATTTTCTAATGAACTTTTTTCTTCGATTTTACAAAATATAATAAAGCTAATTGAAAATAGTAAATGAATGAATGCAGGTCTGTTTGTCCTGTGAGCTTCATATCTGATTGCCTGCTCATACTCGCATGAAATTAAAAACCTCCTGCTTGGGAAGAGTCCAAGGGGATTCTTCTCCCAATGCTTTGGAAAAACCTGGCAAGCTTTGTGAAAAATCTAATAGTGTGTACCTCTCCTATTTGTACCAGTGTTTGTATACGTTTGTAAATACACTTGTTCAGTCGGAACGTTGAAATTAGATTTAATTGCATTTCATCATTATTTGCTGTCACTATAAGTCATTTTGAGTAAAAACATCAATCAAATGAATAAATGTTTCTATTGTCAGAAGGTGATGGCAGCTTTACAGTAAACAATTAGTTACAAATTACAGAGCTAAACAAAAACCTGTAGCTCATCTGCAAGAAAAATGAAGTGACCTTTGCATTTCAAACCATATAAAAACAGCAGCGACTTGGGAACAAAAACCTCTCCTGAAGTGTCCCAGTTAGAACATTGACCTAAATCGAGTGAACGGTTTGAGGAATTAAACATCATTCATTATCTACATTACCCCTGAGGTTTTAAGAGTAGCAAGAACTATGATTAGAAATGTCACTCAAGTAATGACTCCAAGTGATTTGGTTTTTCTTAAGCATCATCAGAGCAATTCTCAGTGTATATAGCGAGACTATTAGATCTCTACAGTTGACAAAAACCGCACCAATTTAGATTTTTATTGCACTGCAGACCATTTTAGTCACAGCCTGTAGCACATCTGAAAGATTCCTTGCGAAGCAAAGCATAACAACATTAAAGCCTCAAAGAGGAAGACATCAGATAGGCAAAAAATTACAATGTTGAAAACAATGGGGTTTAAAGGCTTTCGGCTTTCAGGAGAAAAAACTGTCTAAAGTATAAGGGTGCAGTTGCTGGTCTCTTATAATCTCTATTATTATTATTATTATTATTATTATCAAAAACACAAAAAGATCTCTTGGTTCCTTGGAAGCAGGCATTTAAAAATCAGGATATTTTTCAGCCTGTTACCAATTATCAGGCCTGGTTCTTTCTGGCTTTTACAGTTCACATGAGATTAGGTGTTAAAAAGGGAATGGTAGAGGTTAAGAGTCTTGTGTGTTTTGGTAGGTCTGTATAACATGCCTTGAATAAGTATTTAGCCCTTGAACATTTCCACATAGGCGATGAATCTACACATATTATCCACTTAATATTGATAAGTCAAGTAACTCAGAATGGACGCTGTGCAGAAGGAACCCATAAACTGTACAGCCCACAAAGATGAGATCTGTAAAGGTGTTTAAAAGAAAAGCATAATTTAAAAAATAAAGTTCAAAAATAAATGACAGGAGTTCAACAAAAGGTATGCTAGTTACTCCGCAAATATAAAAAAGGATTTTCTGATTTAAGGAGACCAAAAAATGGCTATCCTTCAAAATGAAACACCAAGCCCACAGTAAAGCATGGTGGTGGTAGCATCCATCATCTTGAGGATGCTAGGACACTCATAAGATGGAATAAAATACAGGTCAATCCTAAGTGGAAAATGGTTCCAGTCTGCAAGACTTGAGACTGGGGTGGAGGTTTAGCTTCCAACAAGACAACTACACAAATGTGTATGCCAAAGCTATACTGGATTGGATCAAAACAATGAAGGTGAACATGTTAGACTGGCTCAGACAAATCTGCTACGCATCAGAGCTTCTCTCTAGAGTACTAAACCTAAATCTGTCTTGGAAATCCATATTTGTTCAGCCAGAGCCAACATTACACCCTACATACTGTAAAAAGAGACATCGCAAAGTGACTGAACTGAAACATGTGATACTCTAACACTTTCACTGAACTGGAAGAAGTAACCCTTACAACTATAACATCCAATAAAGTAAAAGTAACCACATAAAGCATGTTTTCTGAAAAGTCTTTACTCCTCTGCGGACAAAAGAAATGTTTAGGAAATACAATTATCGGAGGTCCAAAGATATGCATCCATAGGTATTGCAGTCTTAACAATAAAACAAAAAAAAAACAAAAAACAAAAAAAAAAAAAAAGACACTTTTTGTTGAAGGCAGTATCTGTTCTTCCATTTCATTACATGCTTAGATCTCATCATTTTCTCACATTAAACATTGTATACTCAATATCTTAGTCATCTGGGGATCGATTGTGATTAGTACACAACTACACATCTTTAATAAAAATACTAATTAAAAAAGAAAGTAAAAAGACAGTGAAAATTGTCAGAGGTCATACACAGAGACGTTTAGATTTCCCCAGGCTTCTGTATCACTCCGAGTGGTTTCAAATCTTCAAACATTAACAGTAAAATGAATAATAAACAAGGACAATCTTCACAATTCTGTACAAGCTTCATGTTTAAGTTGATTTAAAAACAAATTTGGTTCTTTTACTTCAGTTAATAGGAACTAGAAATGAACCCCGTTTTTTTTTCCCCCACCTGAAAAGACATGAATGTCATCAATGTTCAATATTCTAATATGCACTATATGAACTACTTTAAAAGGTAAGTACTTAAAGAACACAAAAGTTACCAGTCATCAGGCTACAATAAAGTGTTCTTATTTAGTCTTTTACAAATGAAATTACAAAACAAAAATGTAATGTAAAAATCTTTAAGCAGCAAATCAGGCAAATGTTCTATTAGAAATATGAAATTATTTTTTGTTTAAAAGCACTTGCACTGAAGCAAAGTCCTTTGGTAGCAGAATATCTCTCTATATATTGCACAATTTGTGCTTTAAAATGGATTAAATACAATCCTGAGTTCAATCAATTCATTCAAGTTGGACGGACTGTATGAAAGACTCCGTACAAACTTCTACAAATGCTAAAGAACATTGAGACAGTTTTTCATGGGGAAACTGTGGATAGAATATAACTATTGGCAAAATGCAGTGACTACATGCATGTAGGTCTGAATCTGTATGAACAAAAGCTAAGTATAAAAAAATATCATGGTACATGACTAAAATAACTGTTGTGACAGAAAAAAAAAAAGAAAAAAAAAAAATAATAATAATCTGGTGCTTTCCATACTCCAAGCCCTTTTTGATTACTTTTTTTTGGCTGGGAAATAGATGTTGTTTTGATGCTGATTGGCCTGATAAAAAGTTATTTGTATAAGGCAATGTTGTATTAAAATAATTGATACGATTAGTAACGAATGAATAGATGGATAATCTAATCTTATAATCTCTAACAAAAGCTACAGTCTACTGATCAGATCAGGATCAATTCCCTCAGTCCTTGTTGGATTAGTAATTTGTTCGTTCCTGAATATTTCAAAAGCAACAAACAACAATACTGTTGTTAAATTTACTTGCTCGGGTATCGAGAAACTGGTACCAGTATCTGGTATTTGCAATCTAATGTCACACCAGGGTGTCAATGTAATTTAGGATCATCTGCCACACTGTTGACCTCAGCATGGTTTCCACCATGCTCCATTTCCACATTAATCTCAGTGATAACCTAGACTGCATTTGAGACACATCAAGTTCAAAAAATGTTCAGAAAAAGTTTTTTTTTCACCATTGTAACACGAGTAACCTCCTTTTATACATGTGTATTAAAGATGGACCAATCCTGATCAGAATTCTTAGCGAACGTCTAATTTTTTAAAAATCTGAGACATCCAATGCATCAATGATTTTTTTTGGCGCCATTTCCTGACAGGCAGTGTCGGTTTACTGAGAGTACAGTATGTGTTTAGAAGTTCTTATATCGTCCTGGGGGGCAGCTGCATTTTGTATGTGCCAGCCAGAGCTTTGGCAGCGCTATAGATCATCTGCCTGCGGGACATGCCGGTGAAGGCTAGGTGCCAGTCTGTGCGGCTAATGTTGGGAAAGTTCCTCTCTAGCACCTCGCCTATGGTCACGAGCAGCCCAGACCAGCGCAGACTGTAATCCGGTGGGGTGAGAGACTGAGCCTGCAGGAGAACAGTGAACAGAGTGATGAGAGAACTTTACCACCATAGAGCTAGTCACTAGAAATTGAGCACAGAAGGGCTGAAAACAGGCAAAAAATGAGTCTAATATCTAATATAATATCTTTTATACTTGGGGAATAAATTATTTATTCATATAGTGATAGTGAACCGACTGAACAACCCATAAGTAATAAGACAGGAGAAAACATACAATAGACAAATAGACAATAGACAAATAGACATAGACAAATATTTCTGGGGGCTTAAAGATAAACTAAACATGTTACTAAGTCTATTTTCTATATTCTGAAATTCCTCTACAGTTAATCCTTTTTATCCTGTTACTGGTGAATATTATTAAATCTTCAGTCTTTCTGTCAGGAGAATTTCTGTAACATCCTTAAGAATAAGACAGTAATGTATAATGCGGAGACTCTGTAATGTCATTTCTATGTAATATCTCCTTTACATGTATCTCCAAGTATAACCACAGTTTTCTAGTACAAGTCTGATTATTCCAAAATGTGTAAAAATGAAACACCAGGACCAGGATGGACATTCTGACAGTCATATGACAACAAACTGATATTGGGATAGCATTCAGTTTGTTAACATGATTTTTTTTTTTTTTTTTACATCTTTAGGTGCCTGTCTGCTCATACAACCATTTTTTGTTTATTGTAGGAACAGCATTACATGTTTTTATACACACACAAACGATTTAGCATGCAGTCAGCACAGGAAATGTTGAGCTCCGTTAGTCTAGTATTAAGATTTACTAGCACTCCTCTGAAGGAGATTTGAAAGCTTGACATGACTGAGCATTTTTTAATTGCTGTACCAGTTGACAGTGTGACAGGTGGATTTTCTACCAGGATGCATAACAAAGTTACACAGCACTTCAAATGAATGACACCGTTCCAATTACTAAGGCTTGGCTGTGGCTGTCAAGAACACAGCTGTGGGAACATCACAAACCTGCTATATTTACATCTACGCGTTTATAGTGCATCAGAGAGCTGTGAGGCAGAGGGTGTTGTTGTCAAAGGATGCTGATTGCATAAATAATGCTGCGTACCTGTTGGACATGTTCCAGAGCTACAGGAGT
Organism: Tachysurus vachellii; assembly: GCF_030014155.1. Lineage (NCBI taxonomy): Eukaryota > Metazoa > Chordata > Actinopteri > Siluriformes > Bagridae > Tachysurus > Tachysurus vachellii. Next base: position 13,057,654 of record NC_083479.1, read on the forward strand.
TGTCTGTGTGAAGGTTTCGATGCGGATGCCATTGCCAGGATCATCCAGAATCAGACAGCCAATGTCAAACCACCTAGAGAAGAGAAGAACAATTAGAATAAAATGGGCAAAAGCAAGCAGGAAGTAATAGCAAAGGAAAAAGATGATGAATCATCTGAGGCACAAACTATAACCATAACACAGAATGATGTGATGTGGTAGCCTAGTGGTTAAGGTGTTGGACTGATCGGAAGGTCGCGAGTTTGAATCCCAGTGCCACCAAACTACCACTGCTGGGCTCCTGATAGAGCCCTTAACCCTCAATTGCCGAGCTGTATAAATTATATAAATAGTCGCTATAAAAAGTCGCTTTGGAATAAGGGCCTTTGCTAAATGCCATAAATGTAAACACAGAAGACAAAGGTGATGGTTTGTTGTCTTCCTTTAATTTAAAATAATTTGGGAGAAGCCCCTGAATGTGGTATTTGCTATTACACTACAGCAATACCTGGACCCTGAGAAACGTTAACGGTCTCCCAAGTGTTCCCAGCTTTCCGCAAATCAGTCTTGTCTAAATGTTCATGATCAATCTGTGTAGATGATAAAAAGAGGCCAGTTTAGGGCGTCTCATCCTGGCCTTGCTTACAGCGTTTCCTTTTTAATGCCACCCACAGATTTAATCTGGACATTAGCATTCTTCATATGCATGAGAACGACAGCAGCTACTCAATACAACTTTTTCACCGCGCTCACCAGCTGAGCATGCCATCACATTCTTGGATCGGATACAAAAGGTGTCATTTAAACCGAGGCTTTGAGACAGGCGATTTTTTAAATAATTACAGAATTGACACCTCTGAATTTATAAATGTCTTTGTAAGCAGCATCGGTGATAAATACGCTTTCTGCAAGGATGACAGCTAATTTGGCTTATAAATTGTCACCTTGAGAGGCCGCTTCACGCAGGGTAACTGGACGAAATTACAGTGCATGCTGCAATAACAACAGGAGGTCCAAAGTCAATCTAAAGGACAGATGTAGAGAAAAAAGAAAGAAGTAGACTCTGGACATGCAGTGGTGTGAAAAGGATGGGTTGTTTTCTGCTCACTTGTCTGGGAAGAGCTCTGCTATAAAGTTCTCCACAGAGACCACAGGCTGTTTCTCGTGGATTACTGCGGTACGGCGTAGACTGTCAATGCGCTCCTGGGCCCCCTGCAAAGGTGAAGTAACACACACATTTATAAGACTACAGAAAAGATTTTACCCATTTTATCATTTTTACCAGTTGTAAGGACACATCAAGAAATGCCACATCTATGTAAAAACATGGGTGAACAGATGCAAAACTAGCCCCAAGGGCAAGAAAGCTCCAGTGTGTTTTGCCCAGTCCCATGTTACAGTGTATTAATACAGATTAAGACCACCAGCAAAGCTTCTAATGTAGCCTTCTAATGTAGCCTCTTGCAAAAATGTCTGCAAATTCCTATGCGATGTGGTAATCTGTCTCTAATCTGTCTCACATCACAGGTCAAAAGATATTACTCAAGTCTGACTAACATACCACTATTAAAAATATTACTAAAGTATGTCCTGTATTAAAGTCATATTAGTACAAAAAAGGTGAAGCGAAACAAGGAATGCAGTACTTTGATGTAATTAAGGAAAGCCAGGATGAATAAGTGCAATGTTAATTTCAGTACAATATTGAGGAACATCAGCTTGCTAATAACGAAAGGAGCAGAATACAGAAAGATTTTACGATCATTCATCATGTGTAGATGATCATTCACAGGCTTAATTTAAATTACAGTTCAAAACCTGCATTGTGTCGAAGGTCTCTGACCAAAACGTTGAGGAATATTCACGGTTCTAATACAGGAAAAGACAAGCCTGACCAGAAAAGAGGTAAAGTCCCTTAAGATTAAAACAGAGCAAGGACAAATATAAGAGCGACTCACCTTGACTCCTGCTGCGTACCCCAGTGGCTGAGGAGCAATGTTGGATTGACTTGCTTCCCCAGTCACCATGGCCATGCCGAATACTTCCTGGAAGGCATCCCGCACTGCTCCTACCTTCACCTCCTTATCAGAGGTCACCACAATGTCCAGATCACCTCCTGATTCTGTCACACGCAGTAAAGTTCAATGAATTTTGTGTAACCAAGCATATAAATGTGGATTCTAAAAAAAAAAAATAGATGTACTTACTAATGTATGGAGCCATTCCAGGGTCTAATGTGGTGATCATGGACTCCACAGAGTGCTTGGTTTTGTCCAGGACCGTCTTCACCATAGGATTACCTGCCACACCCTGAAAACAATCATATATGTGAGAGGGCAAAATTCCCATCTAGAAGATAAAAAACAGGATCTTAAATCTTTTTTCAAGTGGAGTCCAGCAGCAATTCAATTCCCAGGCAGGAAACCCAGTCAGCCACTGAGGGTTTAACTCTTAGTGCTGCTTCCCTGCCTGGATAAACTGGGATAAAAGCCACACTTCCCTTCAAAGGGAAGTGGACAGTTCAGCAAACTTGTGGTTTAAAAGAAAAGAAAAAACTATCAAGCAGGTGAAGGGCTCTCAAATCCAGATGAAAGAAAATGGTTCATCTTAATAATGAATTCTCCATTTTAGTAACAGCAGGGTTTGTTTTGTGGCCAGTTACCTTGATGAAGCCCCATATTCCACCTCCAGAAGTGCTGTTCTGTATAGCTATAGGATCATCATGATCCTCTGGGAAAGTAATCGGCGAGACAACCCCTAAACCCCCAGACATCACTGGCTGTTGCATCATTGGGTTTGTGACCACACCTAAAGACAGAAAACAACACTGATAACAAACTTGAATGAAGAAATACAGAAGGCTCTTAAATCACTTTTGATATTGGTAAATATTTTATAATTCTGACAGCTATTCTATTGAGGCGTTCCAAGCTGCCCTTACACAACATAGAAGATAGTGTGAATGTCAGAAAGCAGGGGCAGTTGGCACATTAATGCGACTTGAATGTGATGTCTACACTTAGCCGAAATACGTAAGCTTCATTCCACTTAGAAACCTCATTTCCCACCGACTTGGAAAACATAAAACAAATACAGCTCCTGATCCTCTGCTTTCAACAGCACATACCTCACTCCGATTTAATTACAAATGCTAAATCTCTGTGTTGGTTTTCAGTTAACTGCATGTAGACAGAAATTCTATTACAGGATATTCAAGTTTATACCATATTCTGTTACAAGTGTGTAAGGTCACTTGTTCACTCAGTAGTCCACTACTGTAGCACACAAACCTGGCATGGGTGGCACACTGGAGAAGCTGGGCATCAGTGGAGTCTGTGGAGTACGGCCAGCGTGTCCGCGCGTAATGTCATATGCTGCATGAGGGCTGAAACCGGTAGTGGGTGGACCCACTGGCGGAGTAGACATCACCGGACATGAAGGAGGTGGAGCAGTATGGACATGTGGACTGCTGTAAGCCACACTCCCAGCCAGGGGAGGAGCAAAACCTTGAGAGGCTGTAGACAGCGGCTTCATGGGGCTGAGGGAAAATGGAGGAACAGGGGAAGACTGAATAGGTGGCAAGGTGGAGGTCACGGCTGTAGGGGGTGCTGGTGTGGAGAAGCCCTCAGGGGCAAAGCTAGAGATGCCTGTGGTGCCAGGAAGGTTCACTGGACTAGAAAGACCTAAAAAGAGAAAAAAATGTTTAATTGCAATAATACAAATATCTGCATTGGTGGAAGAACAGAACATATAATTCTCTTGCGGTTGATACTAGCGTGATGTAGGACATTCTATTATCAAGCAAAATACACAATGATGATGTGTGATCATTATGAAAACAAACCAAATGTTTGCTTAAAATGGCCCATTTATTTATTCACAAGAGTGGTTTGTCAGCCACACCCACCCCAAAAACCATAATAAATATTTACCAAAGTTCTGGGCCATGTTGGGTAGGAAAACAAAGGTGCAAATACAGGCATCAGTCCTAGTGCTTTCAGCTCACTACATATGGCCACAAGTAGTTTTGAAAGTAAATTGGGAATACAGCGGGAATTTCCTAATCATTGAGTGTTTATCAAAAACCATCACTGCTCATCTATCCAATTTCTCCTAAACAGATAAGCAACAGACACATTTAAACAGGAACATCGCTCAATCACTGGCTTTCACTCATAGCAGTTCAAGTGCTAAAAAATAAATCAGTTAAACTAATCCCAAAGGTTCAGATTCTGTGAACATACAGCTGACTTGCAGGATGGAGCTGTTAAATGTTTAATATTTGTTTGTCATTTTTAACACATTTAATCAGTATAGCCTAATATAAGATTAGTTTTAAAATCTACCTGCTGAAAGGATGTCTAGATACCATATATGGTCAATTGTGGGAGTGTCCATGTAAATGAGCAGAGACAGACAAGTGTTTTTATACCCTTTGTGTATAAATGAGTGAGCTAGGGAGCTGACTGATATTAGACTGAACCCATTGCTTCAGCATGGCCTTGTTTTATTTACTTTCTGTTTCTTTCTGCTTTTCTCGGTTCTTATCAAAAAGCTGATATGAAAATAGCATAAAACAGATGAAAGCAAAGAACACAAAGCCAGTGTTGTGATCAGAGTCATTTTAATATGCATGACGAGCATATAAATAATAGCAGCAATACTACTACTACTACTACTACTACTACTACTACTAATAATAATAATAATAATAATAATAATAATAATAGATAGCCACTGTAAAAAGACATTAGGTGGCCATTTCATCATAGTTAAAGTCCTCTAAAGTCTGGTGAAATGATTCGAAGCCTCACTGATGGGCATTACGGGCACTGAGATGACTGAGCGAGTGCATCACAAAGCTGTGATGCCAACTGAAAATATTTTGCCCAAAGCTACAATTATAACTACTTATAGCTACTATAAAAGGTCTCTTCAAAGTTAGTTAACTGATTAATTTCCTTGAGGAGCCTCCAGACAAACGCTGCAGCTCTTCTACTTACATTAGTGTGATATGCTGCTCTCCAGGACTCCTGCAGCAGCTGGACATCCATTAATCACTCACAGATAACAGCACTCTACAGGAATTCATTACCGTTTACTTTTATAGTAGCTAATGATTATATCCAAAGCAAAGCGAGGTAGAATGTAGTCCAGACATTGAATATAGTTTACTAAAAACATTTTAAATCCAATCTTGTATTATTACAGTATATTTTGACAGGTTTGTAAAATAAATACTGAGAATATGAGAGTGTAGAAGCTCTTGAAATCCTAAATTGTGCCTATTTGACAAATGCAAGATTATTAACATCTTATTAATGGTTTGGTAACTGGTTAGGACCTAAAGAGAAATGGCAAGAGAACATGGAGGATTTCCAAAATAATGTATATTCACAGATTCTGCCATTTCTATATCTGGCTGTGCACTCACAAGGCTTCTTTAGTCCTGATGCACAAGTCATTTCACAAACCCCTGTAAAAAAAGCTGAGTTAAACTATATGGTCAAATGTTTGTGGACACTTTACCTTTATACCTATATGTGGTTCTTCCCCAAAATGTTGGACAGGAGTGTAGAATGCCTTTGTATTCTGTAGCAATGCAATTTCTTTTCAAATGGATCTAAGCTGATCAGACCTGTTCCAGCATGACAATGCACAAAGTGTAGTCCGTGAAGACATGGCTTCCCAAGACTGTTGTGGAAGAACTCAGGTGGCCTACACAGAGCCCTGACTTTAACCCCATCCTTATGCAAGATCAGCAACACCATTGGGATGAACTGGAACATTACAGCACCTAATAATACTCACTAAAGCTCTTGTGGCTGAATAAAAACACTATAGTAGCATCTAGCACCGTCCATGATCATGTAGTTTTCTGCACATTACTCCTCTTGTAAACTAACCTAGTTAAATAGGTGACTATATATAAAGGGAAATATTTCGTTTAGTTAAGTCACCGAAAGCACATTTACCTTCATCTTTTTATCCTAAAGCATAGCTTTCATTGAAAATACTAAAAACACAGCATTAGTCATAACGAGCGAATTGGCAGTGAGAAATCTTACAAAGTTGATTAGCTTTTGAAGCTAAATAAGTAGCTAAGAGCTTGTGTCTGTTGCGGAAATCACTCCAACGCTTCCAGACTGACTGTATAAAAAGGAAATGCATAAATATAAATCAATATATCAACATCTCAATCTGTTCCACAGGCACTAATTTTCCTGAGAGAGCAGACTTAAGAGCGAGCAAAAATAACTGCTGTGAAATGTTGGAAAGCTGAGGACTAATGAGGAATTACATGTTCAGTAAAGGAGATAATGTGTTAATAAATGAAGCTCTTATTAAATAAAGACTCGTGTCAAAACCAGTAAACAGTCATCTAGATCATTAGGCATTTCATTTCTAATTGGCATTAATGAAAAGACTTCTGTATGCAGAATAAGCTTAGAAAAAATATAAAAGTATACAGAATTATTTTTCTGGCTTCCTGAAGGTGACTGCCATTATGTAACATTGGGAAGAGTTGCTGCAGAGTCCTGTTTACTCTCAGGATTTCTGTTTATTCATGATTTTGGGTGTAACAATACACACAGGTCCCGATACTGGCTTCAAGATTCAGTTCAATTCGATTCTCTGAAAAATTTGGACAAAATTTTCTAGAATAAAAAATAAGCCTCGTTTTTATTTGTGAATAATCAACAAGGCAAAACAATGTGTGTTTTTGTCTCTATAAAACTAAATACTTAAATGCTGAAAATCCTTTCAAAAAACCCTGCAAACAGATGTTTAATACTATAAACAAAATGTACAACAGTTTCACCATATTGTAAAAATAAATAACTACATTTAAAAAAACTGACCCATGGAAAATGATCACAAAGTGAACTGTAATGATCTCCTTACGCGTCATATTAACTGCCTGTGGAAACAAACCTCCAAAGTTGGCTAAAATGCCCGGGATTGGTGGCCTCCTCCGCCGGAAGTGCAGATGACTAAAGAGCTCTTTCACTGTTACTGTATAGCTGTGTAACCATGTAAACAACAGTACATCAGTCATTGTGATCTTGCACCACTGGTCACTTCACACATGTAACTGTACGGACTCTCAACAAAAGAATGTGATCACATGACCAACATGCTATCTATATATTTTAACTTAATAGGTTGTGTGGATTGTGTCCTCTGGTGTTTAAACGGTGTAACTACATTTGATGCATAATTAATAGAGCACTGATTTTGCATTTTTGTAGCTCTGCAGTTATTATAACTGTACCTTATATTATAATCATATAAGAGGAAATTATGCTATGAGCTATCTGGGTTGCCAGATCTGCGCAAGCAAAGAAAACAATTGACAAGCAGTACTAAAATGTGGTTTTCCCTGAATTTTTCAGGTCTTTTGCTATTACACATTACAAACTAGCTAACAAAATGACTAAAAGAAGTACTGCAAAGTTAAAAAGTAGACAAGTGTATAATTAAAAAAAAAAACAATTACACACAACTGTGTTGTAACACACCTGCTGTTTGGGAACGAATGATGATGGGAATTTATAACACTCTATAATCACCCTGTTCAGTTCTCCACCCTTTGTCTGTGTCCCATCTCCTTAAAGAGAAGTGCATGTAGCTTAAACTGTAGCTTGAAGCTTGTAAGCTACTTTTGTTCAGAACACACAGTGTTGTTTTTTCCATGCAGAATGTTTCTTAATTGTGCTTCAAATGGTATACAGATTTAATCAATGCTATACTGATTAAATCAACCCTAATGGACATCCCTGTCTAGGGTAATAACTTCTTGAGCTGCAGAACCACAAAACATCCCTGATTAAATATGAATGCTCTATCTTTATGACTTAAATATGAAAAGAAACAAAGGACAGAGTTTTTTTTTTTTAAAAAAGGACAGCTTAAAGTCTGATTTTATTTCATGTGATAAAAGCTTTGCTCAGGTCTTACCCACGGTGAGAGGTGGTGGACTGATGGCAACAGCGGTGCTAAGGGGAGGTGGAGGAGTGCTGGGCGGCGTGGTCTCTATTCCGCTCTCTTCCATCATCTTTCCTTAATCTTGCCTGAGGCAGGAAAAATCACAATTAATTCAAAGGCTTCAGTACACCATCACAATGGATCATACAAGCAGACTAGAGTAAAGTATTTTGCTTCTGTCAACAACCAGGGATCAGTTCTTCTATACAGGCTTTTTTTTTATTATTTGCAGAACAATAGCAGTTCATTTCAAACAGGTTGTTATTTAAAGTAAAGTTTGTTTGCTTGCTATGCCGGCTACGATGACATGGGGAAAAAAATCGAAACAAAAGATTTTTTAAAAAATCTAAATATTGCATCACTTCATTAAAAACTTTTTATATGAATCAACTAGAAAAAAGTCCATTAAAATAAAAGTATGCCTTAAAGCTTTTGGACTTTAGGAATAAAGGAGGATAACAACAACAGCAACAGGATTGATACATGTATTGCACACATGTACAGACATTCCTATTAATGTGGCCACTTACCCTATCCTTTATTAACCACACTATATCTGTGTAAGAAACTTGGCTGTAAGCGTACAGGTACAGAGAGTCAATCATTACATTATTTTATACCCGGTTTCAGATTTTGTTTGTTCAGGCACGTCTTAGTTTTCTCCATAGAAGGGAGAGAGGTGACGTAAATACAGACTGAGCATCCCATCGCATGTGTTGCAGTTGCTTGTGTACATTCACATCACATCTCTAGTCAGTAAGCAGCTACAGTACACAACCACTGAAGAATAGAGTAATGCAGTATGAAAACAATACCATGGAGGTGTCTCCTGAAGTGATGCGTTAAATAATATTTGCCAACTGTTCTGCATCGTTAATCCGTATTTATTGACTACCCATTGTACAATGTATTCCGCTGCCCATTAAACCACTTGGAATAAAACACAGTTCAATTGAATTATGCAGTGCACTTTCAATTCTCGAAACCCTGACCAAGTGATAAACATAATTCAAATCGATATCAAATCACTTGTTGAGTGTAATACATGGTGACAGTCTGCGCAATTTCTAAGCCAGCTCAAACCTTTTTTAGGCACTTCACTGATTAGTGAGAGTCTCAGGCTCATATGGTACTCGCTCTATTTTTATGTTGATGTAGATACAGCTACTGTTCTAGAGAGGCTTTATTTTAGATGAACAAAGAGAGAGACGACTCGCATATGAGAGCCATTTTTTAAATAAATAGATGGGCAATATCTTTACTGTCACAGTGCATTTTTATCACAATGCTTCCATGGATGTTTTCATGAAACGTGAAGACAACAGACACTTATATCTAGACTTCACTAAATCCCAATCAGGGGGACGTTTATTTCAGCAATCTTAGGAGTAAGTATTCTGAATAAGTCGTTTGTTTAGGAGTTGAATGAAACACTAGGTTTAATTAATTTAATGAAGCTAAAACTAATTTCATACAAATCTAATTATTTAAAAAAAAAGTATAATTATAATGTAAATATTTATTTAAAGTTCAGTTGGCATTGTTACATATGACAGCAAACAAAGGGTCAAGGGGAAAAAATGTGGTGAAATGAATTGTTGTGTCATCTATATCTCTATCTGTCTATCCAAAAATGTATCATTCTAACTACTAACCTCTTAGTAATAGACCCCAGAATATCTGAGCGAATGTACAGTAGGTGACAAGACACACAGTATGACTATAATAATAGTGTTAATCTTATGTATTTATAACATCCATCAGACCCAAACCCATATGTCAACAACCACACACTCCACTCTCTGTTCTTCTAAACACCACCTAATAGTATTTTAAATCGAGGGACAACACTGTAGAAAGTATGTTATTTAAGCCCCTAGTTTACCTTCCTCTTGTGGACTTTTTAGTGAGTAACACTTCAGTAACAAACAATACAGGATGTAAGGACGAAATTCTCTAGAAGGGCAAACACACATATACACACACATATACACACACATATACACACACATATACACACACATATACACACACATATACACACACATATACACACACATATACACACACACACACATACACACACACATACATACACACACATACATACACACACATACATACACACACATACATACACACACACCAAAAGTTTTTTTTTTTTTTGCTCTCCAATTGACAGATAAAACAGCACCAGCTTCGAAATTGAACGTTATTTTTTGTTGTTACTTCAGGAACAGAAAGTCATAAGTCAGTGACTAAATTGGTGTTTGTTTAAGACGCAATACGACTTCGTGTTGCCACGTATTCAAAGATTTACAGGCTATAAAAAACAAAATACGATGTGAAGCTCAAAGACAATCCCATTGTAACGAGGTATTTAGTGCTTTATTCTCTGCACTTCGCTAGTGCACTACTGATGAATATTCCACATAAACTCAAAAAAAAAAGAAACAGTAAGACTTGGGCTTAATCTCAAACACCTCCATGTTCACTATATCGAGGCATCGCTTACAGCGTGAGATAACGCCTTAGTGCCCTACATAGTGCACTTCATATCTACTAGAGAGCCGTTTGGAACACAGCCATAGCACAGCTAACAGCTAATTACACTGAAGCGTGCAAATTTCATCTGAAAAGTAAGTAACGTGGCATTTTTGTATAGAGACACAAAATAAAGTTTATTTATCGTTATGCACGGTTATCCAGTTTAGCAAGCGATCTAGCTAACTAACGAAGATGGTGACTAGAGCTGCTATTTAGCCTGGTAGCTAAGTTTACGTTACTTAGAGACGCTAGCTAGTTAGCAAGAGTACAACCTGGACAAATAAAAAAAACTGCTATGACGATTTTTAAAAATAGACAATGACACGCTCTTACCTGACACGTTAGTCTTCTTAGGCAATACGTCCGTGTAAATTTGTAATTGCATCCAATCAACTCCAGAACGACAGTCAAACTCGATTAGCCCTGTCGAAAATGGCCGCGTTTGAATGACGTCAGGAATTGCCACGTCTGAAGTAGAAGTGGGCGGGGCCTCACGTGCAGGCGCGTCATGTGATTGGATTTCGGAATTTTATATTCATTTATTCATTCATATGGAAAATAAAAACAAACAGTCACCATTCACAAACCATATGAACAGACAAATCAATCACCAAATCATAACTAATCACCGACAATAATAAACGTGCCTCATAGACACTGCAGAGCCAAACACACTCCATTCATGGAGTAATTAAATTCAATTAAATTAAATAAGTAATTAAATAAATAAGTAAATTAAATAAGTTCAATTAAATAAGTAATTAAATAAAAGAGCAATGCCATTGTCTACATCAAAGAAAGAAAGAAAGAAAGAAAGAAAGAAAGAACATATGAACCACGGAGCTTAATCAAAAAGGCAAGACGGTCTCAAAAAATTTGTGTTTAATACAAGATTGAAGTGTTTTATCTATATGGGTTTAATTATTTTATGGTAGATGCCATGGAAAAGTCATATAAAAGGCAATACTTTTAAATGGCTTCCAACAGCATGAAAGAGATACCATACCACTGCTGAAGTCTGTGCTTGAACAACAAGCAGCAGTGCTTTGTGTCTTAACACCATCAGAAAAGGCTGCCCCAATGGTACCAGGCCAATCATAAGTTTCTAAATGTCAGCAAGACAAAGGAACTGCTTGTGGACTTCTGAAGGGAACAACGGTGGGCATACACAGCTCTAATTATCCCACTGGTGAAAACGAGCAGCTTCAGCTACCTCAGTATGTAGGAACCTGAAGTGAAATTTCTAAACATCATTACCTGTATCGAATTCTGTTTATCCAGTACAACACACTGAGAGAAATAATTCATAGCTCAACATGTATATAACAGATTTTCCACTTTGTTAAAATGCATAGCATGTGCATGTCGATATGATGATCATGTTGTTATAATTTTATTTTATTTTATTTTATTTGGAAATTCTACCCTTAATCTAAATATGTTAATCTCGAAGTGTAGCACATCATATATATCATGTGTAAATGACGTGACACATTTTGTCATTTTATTGTAAAGCCAAATTTCACATACAGTACACATACACTACAGAAAAATAAAATACAAAACAAAGCAAGTAAGAAAAGTGGGAATATGGAGGCAAATACCAATGTCATGGGTTTTCTTTGGGGAAAAGGATGACAGCTGTGCAATTTCATTCCGTTCTTATAAAACACACAATATTAAGGAAAATAAAGATATATACATAACACTTATATAAACTCCCAGATCTGCTGAGACAATTCTGCACTGGCATTTCCAACCATAATCTATCAATGTCTAATTACTGTAAAGAAAATAGTGTAAAATTATAGATCAATATAGAAATGTCATTTTGAATGATATTGAATGGTATTATTCTTCTAAGCAACATTTGTCCTGATAAGGAGTTTAAAAAAAAAAGTAAACTTAGTACTGAAATAAGTGCCAAATGTATCTGTACTAGTCACTAATATGGATTACCATCAAGGACGGTAATGACTGAAATATTCTGCATGTGTAAATACCAATTGACATGTAGTAAGTTGTAAGGGCTTTTTTTTTTAACTGGAACTAAACCTAAATAAAAAGGCAGAGCAGAGATTTCCATGAAATACTAATTAACATTAAAACCAGGAGACATGGTATTGGGTGTATTTTTCACACACGTCCCAAACATAATGTCCAATGTCCCATGGCTTTTCTTTTCTATGAATAACAGCTATATACAATTATACAAATGCATATTATCATTATTATTATACAAATGTAACGTCTGGCTCAGAGTAGGTTAAGACTGTCGGCTGTCTGTGTTCAAACTTTCACATGACATATAAATACCAAAGCCTTAAAAAGGTTATGTGTCCAAATACAACAAAACCCTTGACCCAGAATTGATATTAATGTCAACTTCACTTCACCGCAAAAGTCCAGCTTAAGCATTTTATTTTCAATCCTGTATTAAGGTTGTATTTTGATGTTGTATCAATTATTTCCATTTAAATAATGTCTAAATGACTAAATCTAAAATGTCTAAATGACAAACACTGGTGATTGGATAAAAGGAATCAAGTCATTACAGACAGAAGTTTGTTACTGTAACTGGAATCGAAAGTTAACTGTAACTTTGATCACAGTATTAGTGACTTGGTGAGTATAGGCCTTTGAGCTACACAGAAGAGAACTGATGAACAGACATCTAATAAATACCAAAAGAGTCAATACAGATGAAGAAACAAAGCATTAATTATGGCACTTTTACCTTTGGTTAAATTTAGTATGGATGATAACAAAGCCTGCTAACAGGGATGCACCAAATGACACGTTTTACATTTTAAATATTAATGCCAATATCTGAATCTGAGAATATAACAATTCGTGATATTGATCTGATACTGATGTTGAGTAACGATCTCACCCAGTATTGACACTTTCATGGCATGTATAATTTTTTGCAGATAGAGGCCAAGAGCTGTTGCAGAATGTGGAAAAAAAATCATCTCAGTACTTTGACCGTGGTCTGGTTGTCGGTTCCAGAAGGTATGGTTTGTGTGTTTCAGAAATAAGCCACAGTTCTACAGATTGAAGCACCTTGTTGATGAGAGAGGTCAGAGAACAGTGACCAGACTGCTTCGAGCCGACGGGAAAGACACCTGCGCTTCCAGTCAACTGCAGGGTTACAAACTAGAGAAACATCCCCTTGATATTTTCTAATCTTGTCTCTAGAGAGGATGTGTGTGAAAATCACAGTAGTTCAGCACTTTCTGAAATACTTAAATCAGCCTATCTGGAACCAACAACCATGTCAGAGTGAAATGTATTAAGATCTTTAGAAGATATTTTTTGCCCTTCTGATTTTTTATGAGAACATTAACTGAGATCTTGACATATCTGCATGCTTTTAGGCATTGCACTGATGCCACATGATTAGATGTCAAATCCAGCAGTTCCGATCTAGCAGTTCAGAACAAAGTCAGCCCTGATAATATACCCAGTATCGGATCGGTGCATCCTTAGCTCCTAAAACAGCCGTGATAATGGAGTTTTGCACAGAAAATACAAATTTTCAAAATAGATGATGGTAATATTAACTCTAAATATAAAAAAACACAATCCTCAACTCACAAATCACAAACTCCTTTCCAACATCAAATACTGAATAAGTCTCTTTTACAAAAATAAATTTGAGGTTCACTCTGTATTTCCAAGAGATATGTTTTCATCAGTGGAATGATTCGTTTGAGAAAAGTTACTGCGTAAATCTGCTATATAACATCACCTCCTTCATATAAATCTCCATCTTATTTCCAGTATGGGATTTGCTATAAGACTTTAACTGAGAGAAACGTTCTGGAAACAGGAATTAAAATATGTTTCTTATTGTAATAGAAAGAAGAAGATTAAGAATGATTATCATGACAGTACAGAATAAACTGAACTAAAAGGGGTGTAAAAAAAAAGAAAATTTACAAAAGTAGTATACTGATGTGGAGATATGCAGGTAGTGTATAATAAGCCACTAAGTGAGTCTGAAGGAACCACAGAAGGTGTGTTGGTTGCAGTGGGAATGGTGTGTTTTGGTCAGGTCTCTAAGAGCTCATTCATTTTCCAGCTCTTTGTGGGGGGACGGCGTGCTGTCTCGCGTGGGCAGCAGGTCATAATGACAGGGGATGTGGCTGTTCTTTGGTAAGTCGTACGGATCCTGGCCAAATGGTCCGTTGCAGTTGTTGCTGGTAGATGTGTAGACTGAACTAACTGTTGGCTCTGAAAAGACAGAGAAGGAGATTCACACATGTGCTAGAACAAGCAGCTCAATGTCTTTTCTGTACACGAGACAAGCCTTTACTTGACCAAGCTTAAAGGAAAACAATCAACACTGAGTGTTGTGATGATACCAAAGAGTTTTATTCCTGTTATACCACAGCAATCTACTGACAATTAACATAAAAATAATATCAGTGATTACTTACATTTGTAATTACAAATTTGTTCCTTTATCACTGACAACAGAGCAGCTATAAACATACAATTTCACATAGACCAGGTGATGAACAAACAGAACAAACTAGGCTATGCAATCATGGGTACTACTAAACAGGCAAAATACCAAAACTCTGTAGAAAAAGATTTTATAAGGTCAGATGCTGAGAACAAATTACGCACTTTTATTCACTTTTTGTTATTATACGATGTTAAATTTCAGTGAATTACATTTCACTTTCCATAAAAATACAGATGGCATTTTGTTTGGTAGAAAAAAGTATGACGTGGAACCTTTTCTATACTTACCAACTTCATATACGTTTTTGTTTGCAGGACTGGAGTTGTGTATCTCTGCATAGGGAGAGTCTCTCTGCGTAGGTGACTTCATCTCCACGTAGCCACACTCTGTGTTCTTTGGCAGCAGAAGAGGAGGGTCTTTAATTGTGGCATAGGGGTTCTCTGAGTTTAGAGAGGAGGAGCTGGCATGGCAGGGTACACCTTTAACCAGATCTAAACATGACAAAATAGTACAGCCAAGAATTAGACAGTTCCACAGAAACATGCCTTATTTGTATTTTTAGAAATAATACAATAGTTGGTTTCTATTAATCAGCCAAAGACTGACTCTTGATGGTAAATTCTCTACTCTTAATTTGTAAAAATAAACCTACCTCGAAGAGAATTTCCAAGATAACGTCTGTCAACTCCATATGCTCCTAACCAAAGAAGAAAAAGAGGGGTAGAGAGAAAAAGAGAGAGAGAGAAAGTGAGAGAAAAAAGAGAGCGAGAGAGAGAGAGAGAGCATTAGCAGTTTAGCATTTTGCGGACGGAGTCTCCAGTATTGGTGCTTTGTAACAATCAGAAGTAAAGCTATAACTTTAAGTAAGTTTTCTGACATGAGAATGTCGTCAGGAAAGAAGGCTTTGTGGTTTCTCTGTAACACAATAATCAATATATTTTCTGTCTTATCAACTTCCAAAGAGAGAAAGATTAATAAGATTTTAATCGAACGACTGCTTAAAGATGCTATAATATTAGCGATGGCAGGATCTAACTTGTTTTGTGAATGGTGCAGATCGTTAAACATAGCAAAGAACTATAACGTATTGATCTTAAAAAAAAAATGAAAAAGCAGAAAAAAAAACTGCTGGGGTCTAAGAGGACTATTACAGCAGACTTTGTGGTGTAATAACATGACACTTATATCACTGTCAAAACCATCAAAATATATAGCATACAACAAAACCATATCCAATAAAGTTGCATTTCAAACATTGTTTTGTCAGTCTAATGAGTTTTCTTTATTTATGTCTTTACTTGTACCATGAATTATTATACGAAGGTGTATCCCTAGTGCTAGTGATTTAAATTTTCTGCTTTCATTCTGCTTTTTTCTACAGATAAGTACACGACTGTCTTGTGTCCTGTCTGCCTGTGTGTAAGACGGTTCCTTTCTGGCTGTGACTCTTGGTAAATCCTTGAAAAAGTGACTCAGCAGTTGCATACAGCTGCCTACAGCTCTCGAGGGTTACAGTCATAGTCATTATCTGAAAGAAAGTATCAGAAAAGCATTCAGAAATGTATTCCCTTTCAAAATCTTTTGGCTCACCGAGCTCATTGAAACAGCTGCCCTGTTTCCAGTCAGCAGGCAATGTTCCAGTGTGCTCCATCAGAGAAGGCCTTTTTCTCTGCTCCACATTCTTCAGGTTCACAAATAACTGGTTGTTCTTCGCCTGACATATTGGGGGAAAAAATAATTAAAAAGTGTCTCTCCTTTATTAAACACATAAATGGTATCCAATCGAACAATGAGCGTTTGTACGTTACTTGTACGTTACCAAATTACTTTCTATGTAATTTTGACATTAGCATTTAGTCTATTAGCTAGTCACATTTTGACTGAGAAGATTTTTGTGTTCCTTTCTCAGAGCAGGAAAACTCACTTTTCCATAAGGAAGGTTGTTGACATGAGGTGGGCTGGTGCACTGGGCCAGTGTGTGATAGCTGGGGTTGGAGAAGTAGTTACTGTTGGGATGAACCTCATTGGTCTGTGGTATTGCATCTAAAAAAAGATTTTAAACATTCATTATGTCTAATAAATCCTAAGTCAAACAAACAAAAGAAAATGAGTTTGCTGTCTCAGAAGATGCTTATTGTACAAAACAAAAAAATGAGAAAAAAAACTTGCTAGGAAAAAATGCAACTTCATTCATTTCTGTTATGAATTAATATTCCCTACATGCTTTTGAATTTAAAGACTTACTGGAGAAACTAATTTCTGTCCATGCAAAGAAATGCTGCTCGCAGGCTAATTGAAAAATGTTGAATTTTTCATGATCAGTTAATCACTAGCCTGTAGGATACCAATGGATAGGTAGGTATAATACTCTTTAAAAAAAAAAAAAAAAAAAGCTCTTTAAAATAAATGTTTTGTCATTTGGTATTTACTGGTGAAAATCCCACCGCATGCTGACAAGGGACAAGCTGCACATACATTATTACATTATAATAGCTACCACTGTATAGCCTATCAGTTGCAATTTACTTCAGTCACTAGACACAAAAATGCTGTGCCATCCAGCCTCAGTATCGACCTGCAATGGTGTAGTCTGTGTTAACCCGCATGGCAGGGGTATAAGTGACAGACGGCATCGCAGGCTCTTTTCCCTTCTGCTTTTTTCGGTAGATGATAAAGAGGAGGAGGAGAAAGAGCACCATCAGCACCAGGACAATAATTCCAGCAATGGCACCAATCTGATAGGAATCAACTGGAACTGCTGCACTCGTCAGACTGTTAGTGTTGCCTACGATGATTACACCAACTAAAACAGAACAAAGCATCAGAGCAAACATTTTAATTTTTAACACATTAAAAGGGTACAGAAAATAGGAGATACTGATGTTTAAAATACTTTAGCACAGTGACTCAGCTCAAATTTATCTGGGAATGTTCAGCATCTTACAGTACTCAAGTACTTTGACTTATCATTTGCTTGGCTTTTCCACGGCTCCTGTTCTGCCTCTACCTTCCACATGTCGATCAATGATCCACCTCTGCATCACACACATTGTGTGTAGCAAGCTTGTATACATTTTGTTTTTTTGTACGGTAGTCTGATGGATGCCACTAGTCAATAAATACGTTTGTTAATGTTTATTTTAATTCCTGTTTTGTGTCTAGTTTGTGCCCTTATCCTGGAACTGCCACTGGCTTGTTGCTCAGTGCTGTTCACCTGTTCTTTGTTAGTCTTTGATTAATTTGTTTACGTGCATTCTTGCTATGCTAAGCCATGCTTTTCTAGTTCTACTTCCATTTGTAGTGTTTTGACGCTCATTCTGATTATGGATTTTCTCGTAGTAACTTTGCCTGCCTTTATTTTCCTATTATGTTTTTGTATTTTCCGCAATAAAGCTCATACATTAATCATACCTCGCACTACATTACACATAGCAGCATCTTAAATCAAATAAACAGAAGTGACAGATCACTGTGCTGTGTCCTTGTTGTTGAGGCACCTGAACAGCCAAAACAGGACCAACTACTAATTCAAAAATCCAAAATGTTTTTTCTCCTAATTTGCAACTGTGGTACAATTTAGCAATGTTTAAAATGCTTACTTTGGTCACATCGGGATCCCTTCCAGCCTGGGTTGCAGTAACACGTCCCAGTCATGTGATCACAGGTGGAATTATTTAGGCATTCGCAGACCTGTCGGCAGCCAAAACCGTACGTACCAGGTGGACATCCTGACAGCAGAAACAGACACAGAATGTTACACCATCATCATCTCCTCACATCACAGTATATCTCCGATACTTAGGTTTAAAAAGCAATCAAAATGATTAAAACCAGGGGCGTCCAAACGATTTTTATAAAGGGCCTGATGGAGAAATAAATATAGCACAGGGCAGAAACTGTAATATCTGTAATACTACACATAAAAATAAGTTATAGGCAATCTTGTTAGCAACCAATAAACTACATTACAATTTGATCTCTGTTCAATATACCACATCTGTAATAGACATGACAAAAAAAACAGTTTAAAAATACATGTATAATGAAAGGCTAAGGGCAGTTGTTGGTGCAGTCATTAAAAAAAGATGTGACAATTTTGTAAAAAAAAATTAAGTTAAAGTTATTTGTAATCTTTAAATCTTTTCTATTTAAATCACTAAATTAGCATAATATCATTTCAGAGACCCACAGGACTCATTTTTATAGTGAAGAAGAACTCGTTTTATTATTATGTGTGTGTCTGTATGCGTGTGTGATTGTGTATGAGTGTGTGTTGGACAGAAATGTGAATTAAAACGGTCAGCAATTATAAGATTTGAATTCTGAATATCCGTTTGATGGAATTGAACAACTGCCCTTATCTTCCATTATAAAGTAAGTGAGTTTTCAGATGAATAGATTTTCTGCTCCTGTTCTCTAGTTTTGTACATAGTAATAGCACATGTACACACTAAAGATGAAATTTTTTTTTTTATTTGTTTAGGTTTCGTTTGGTTTGTATTTTTTGGATGGGTATTGAAGGTTTGGTAAGGTTTGCGTACAAGAGTATCATCATTAGAGTGTAGAGTAGAAAATGGGAGCTGGTCAATTATTAGATTTGATTTTATGTAAGAGTGACATCCAGTGTACAAACTAAGGACCTCATTTTATAAACCTCCTCCCTGATACCTGCAGGTAGTAGTTTGGACACCCCAATTTTAGACCATGCGTGATTGGCTCTAGTCACTCTACTGACGTGTAATTCCAGGCCCTGCTCACTCACTTTGTTCACAGTGTCGTCCCATGAAGCCTCTGCGGCAGGTACACTGCCCAGAGATGTGGTCACAGTCTGCACCGTTCTGACACTGACAGCTTTGGGAACAGTCTTTACCATAGAAACCTAACGGACAGCCTGCAACGCGCACACATCCACTTCAGTCATATGCACTGAGACTGAAACTGAATACAGTTAGAAACTAACTGCTGGCATTGCATACATGACTGCTATCATTGGCTATATAACAGACAACAACCATAATAACAGAAGAAGTGAGCAATGTAGTGTAATTGTAGTGTAGCTGCTTAGAAGTAACTGTGGTTATTACAGAAGTAACTGTGGCTATTACAGTATGTGTGGATTATATGACAGTTCTGATAAAAATATACAAATGCTGAATAGAAAGGTAAATAAATGTCCAAGGTTTCAGTATGACATAATGCAATATTTAATGTTTTTTCCAACCGGTATTTTAAAGCAATTAAAGCATTTCTAAGGTGATGGGAATGACATTTATATCTTACAACATTGTAGTAGTGAAGTTATTTAGATAATTATAAAGTTTTGTTAGTAGAGTTAGCGTGAAATTCATACCATCAGATAGGATTACTGTAACAAATGACACTTTAATCAAAGTTTTCCCTTAAGACAGGTTTGGGCCCATTGTGCACTTTGTTCAGGATCAGAATTACTGTACAGATGAAAATCTACATTTACACTGTTGTGCGCTAGAGGATTGCTCAAAGCTCTTTTAGGTCAGATATGGTTTAATCTGCTTCAGGGGAGAGTGAAAGAGCACGTGAAGGACGACAAGGTTAAAATGATATTTAAATCATCAATCTTCAAACTTTTTTACTTATGTATGAGCAATGATTAGAAAGTCATTAGGTCTATGTTACCAGTGGAATCTTTGTCCTATCAAAATCATATCCTCTGCTAGTTTATAAAAAAATCTGTCCTAAACAGTAAGTTTTGATACAGTATAAGGTGTCGATTACAGGATTAAACTTAACCTTTAATCAGACATCAAGCTAATGTGATAAAAGTGAGGCTGGAATACATTGTGGAATGGACAAAAGTCCATCACATGGCATCAAGCACACACATTCACATACTCATTAACAACTAAGGGCAATTTTGACCCATCTAATCCACATGTCTGCATATTATTGGAAGGAAACTGGAAAATCCAGAAGAAATACACACAGACATTCAGGAAACATACATAACTCTGTACAAACCGTAAACCAAGCTAAGGATCGCTAGGTATATTTTGAGGAAGTAAATATTTGTTATTATCTGTCATTATATATATTCTTAAACAGCTAGAGCAATGCCAGGTCGCTTTCTTCAGAGGTTGTTTCTGCTTGTTACCGCTATCTCCTGACCTGTTCTGAGGTTCATATTACATTGTATAGAATGCTAAAAAAAAAGGAAATATAAGTAAATGGGCACAGTCTCTTCAAGAAAATGCTTGCTAGCTCTATAATTAATTCAAACAGAGTTGTAGGAAACCCATGATTAGGGGCAGCAGGAATAAATGTTGATGAATGCGTTAGTTCCAGTGCACAAGTATTATAGATGCATTATAGATAGTATGATGTTGTTTATAGCATTGTTAGATTGACTATGAGGCAGTTATTACATGCTGCTAACATATGCTATGCTGCGCTTAGAGAGAGAGAGAGAGAGAGAGAGAGAGAGAGACTCACGCTGTGTGCAGTAAAGACCAGTCCATCCTGGTGTACACTTGCATTCTCCATCATATGCACTGCAATATGCTCCATTATGACAATTACATGTGTGGATGCAGTTTGGTCCCCAGTAACCAGGAGGACAAGCTACAACACCAAACACACCATATACACTCACATCAATAACAGTGTATAAACATATAATAAGTTCACACTAAGCTTTTTACCAGCACGCTTGTAAAAAAAAAAAACTGGCTTATCTCAGACATGCCCCAAGTTTGATATCACCACTGGGTTTGGGTCTGATATCACCATTTACTCTAAAGAAATAACATTTACTGTATGTGAATGTTGAGGGTAATTTCTATGAATATATAGGTTAGATAAAAACAGAGATACGTATTAAAACTACAAGTGTTCAAAGCCCTGAGTGTCTACTTTCATATGAGCCTTTAAACACCACTGTGAAGTGTGAGATGACAAAGACATTCAATGCTGAACACAGGCACAGAAAAACAGGCCACAATTCCATTTTTTGGCCTCTGGTAAAAAGAGTTAAATAACAGAAAGTATCTAGAATGTTAATAATTTGTTTTAAGGTTATGGAAAATGCATCACTGAGCCTCAGTCAGCACCACTATAGCATGATGTTTTTTAAATGTAATAACACTTAGGATTTTCAGTACAATCGGCAGGGGGCACCAAACACACGCAGTGAAAATGATT
Source organism: Tachysurus vachellii (assembly GCF_030014155.1). Classification (NCBI taxonomy): domain Eukaryota; kingdom Metazoa; phylum Chordata; class Actinopteri; order Siluriformes; family Bagridae; genus Tachysurus; species Tachysurus vachellii. The sequence goes on from NC_083479.1 coordinate 13,079,822, forward strand.
GTCAGTTAATATACTAGCAAAGTTGAATTATGTCTTGCTCACCTTATGATAAATTATTAGGTCAATTAAAAGCATCTCTATGTGTCAGGGTCAAGCCTCTAACAGTAAAGTGATGTTGATTTTTGAACTGTTATTTAATTTAATCTGTGTCAGTAAGATATACATCAACTAACTACTTCTTTGATCTAGGACCTACCTAAGAAAACAAGGAAAGTAGGGTTTTGGCATTTTTAGGGATTGGTAAAAAACCACATCCTGCTCTGTTCATGAGGACATAATGGATGCAGAATGTAAACCCTCACAATTACAAGTCATGTTAGGGCCTCTATAACAGTCTCTCTCCATATTTTTGGGAATTAGGATTTCCCTTTTCAAGAGAAAGTCTATGTTTTTAGGTAGTACTCACGTTGTGAGCAGTCACTGCCAATCCATCCTGGGTAACACTGGCACGAGCCGTCGATGGGGTTGCATGTACCATTGTTGGTGCAAGTGCATGTCCAGGCACAATTCTTCCCAAATTTGCCACTGGGGCACACTGTACAAAGGTACACACAACAGCTCTGGTTACACATTATTTTAAGTTGTTAGTTAAGTATTCTGTTTCTAATATTTCTAATGGTCATACAATGTGATAACATGTTAATGATGGTTTTAATTGTATTAAATCATCATGGTTTGTATTTGGAAAAACATCACAACTTGAATTTAATACACATTGTAAAAGTGCTTTTAAAGCAGATACAAACCGGTTTGAGTTTCTGGGTGCAATGTTCAGGAATAAACAGCTATTTTAACTATTTTAAATGCAATGCAATCATCAGACCTTTTTTTCATCTGAGATGCCATTTACTGTAAAACAAAACTAACTCAAATATACAAATACGGACAGTAAGTAACATGCTTTGAAGATGTCCTTCTCACCTTCATTGCAAAGAGCTCCTTTAAATCCAGGGAGACAGTCACACTGGCCTGTCACATGATGACACGGGCCGTTACTATGAACGCACTGAGGACACGTCTGACTGCAGCGGTGCCCAAAGTAACCTGGAGAACAGACTGTAGGAATATCGGGATAACATCAGGAGAAATCAAAACAAATGTCCACACTGAATTCAGTTATTCGGTTAAATGATGTAAAGAAGTTAAATGAGTTAAGTGCATTTGCTGTGTTGAAAGTTAACACAGAAAGCAAACACAAGGTAGAATGTAAATTTACACTCGCTGCCAACGTTTTTAGGGACACCTGTACACCTGCACATTCATACAATGGCATGCAATCATGCATATACTGGTCAAGAGCTTTAGTTAATGTTTACACCAAACATTAGACTGATTTCTCATTGATTTTAACCATGTTATAATTGTTGGTGCCAGATGCTTGGTTAAAGTATTTTAGAAACTGATAATCTCCTGGGAATTTCACATACAACAGTCTCTAGAATTTATACAGTTAAAGAGTTACGGCTCTGTGGGTGAAAACCCCTTGTGCAGGTAAGGACAGTAAGTGTATACAAATTATAATTAGGCTAATTGTATGGATAATAATGGCAGGAAAGTTAGAAAAGCTAACAAAATTAATAGGAGGTTTTAGCAGGGTCATAAATAGACTAAAGCTTCATATATAGTGGCAAGAAACAAGACAAACGAACTAAAGAGAAGAGAGCTTCAGTGCAATATGTAAATAAATCTACATGCAAAGTTAAACATTAAGCTTAAATCTAAATGATATTTAGCAGGAAATAACAAAGAAACTACTGAAAACAGGTGTAAACACACACACCACACACACACACACACACACATACACACACACAGAATACCCACTGCGTTGGCAGGTGGTGCCTCTGAAGCCAGGAGCACATTCACACGTGCCTTCATCGGGTGAGCAAGATGCACCATTCTTACAGTTACACTGCAGAGAACAGTTTGGACCCCAGCGACCCTCAGCACACACACTGTCACAGTGTATCCCTGTGAAGAACAGAAACATACCCCAACACACAGACAAATTAGACACAAACTAATTATATACAAAACAAAAATATTTGCTATTACAATATATACGTATTTATTCTATCAGATACACTTTACATAGAGACATAGAGTATATAAATGCAGACATATTTCACATTAAATACTAAATACTAATGTCAGACCTCTGCCTGGACTTTGGCCATGTGCCTTTTGTTTATGTTCCTTGTTCACGTGTCTGCCCCGCCCTTGTCTTTTCCGCCCCACCTCTGCTCACCTGTCCCTCATGTGTCATGATTATTTGTATTATTTAGTTGAGCCGTGTTGCCTTGTGCAGTGCAGAATCCTCTGTTGTCCTTGTCTTCTGTTGTCGTTGTCCTGTTTTGTGTCTATTATTTATTAAATCCCTGTTTTTGTTAAAGCTGTCCTGCGTTTGGGTCCGTTTTTACCCACGCGCCCGTGACAACTAAACATAGTAAATGTACTTTACATGGTGGATTCAAGTGGACAAACTCAATGCAATCTCCCAAGCAGGAGATATCCATAATTGATATTCTAGTATCTATCCAAGTATAACCAAATACACGCTCAGTGTCCAGATGACTGTATCTGGTACACATACTGGAAAAGGTGCACCTTTGTAGATTATTTGTACAATTATTGAATGTAGACCATGTATTTGTGCTGTAGAGCATATATCAGCACAGCTGGGTTTTATAAACACCTTTTCCACATCATTAATGTTGAATTCTCAATAATGTTTGATATTGATTACCACATAACTCATAACTTCATGCTTCATATACTATCTCCAGCATCTGGAAATATTATTAATGTGTTAGCATTTCTCTTGTACAAACTTACGCAAGGAATGATATGGTGACATTTTCTTTGAGAAGACGTTTATCGCGTATAGGACGTTTATAGTACGTTTAGGATTTTTAAGCTTTCTTGCTAACTAGCTAGCTTTTATTAACAGTAAACAGGAGAGAAAAAAGACCAGGTGGTGATTTTATGACTGTTTACACTTATAGTGTAAGTGATAACAGAAAATAACTTAACTATAATGTAACTATAAAGTGATAAAGATTAATATAACATTCCACAAAAATACTATTTATAACTTGCTGTGTTAGAAGAGAATAAAAACTTTTAAAAACCTTTTAAAAACTTGATTTGATGTTATTGGAAAGTAACATCATGAACAACATTATAATTTTTCTATAACAGCATGTGCTGTGTTTTATTGCTTACTTAAACACCTCAGTGTCAGAGTCCTCCTTGAGATCTTCTGCAAGATGAAGACCACTGTGTAGTTTAATAAAGTTGGTAATAAATCATTTGCTTGATGCTGAGTATCCCTCAAATGTACTTTATTGGAGCCCGTAGAAGTGCAAGGAAGTGATCACATCTGTTTATCTTATTCAACTCTCTAAGCTCATGAATTCTGAGAATTGGCAGCAATGAAAAATGTAGCACATCAGGATGTAAGGAATAAAATAAATGATCATATCCTCTGTCTGTTTGTGAGTGTTCCAGGCTTTCCCCCCTCAGACTGGGTATTGATAAACAGCATTGTAAATGAGCGCTGGGCCAAGACACAGGACAAAGGCCTCCTTTGAGGACCCGAGAGCGTTGCTAGGTGATGGGGAAAAGCTGGCGACAAACTCTGGAGAAGTAGCACTGAAGAAATGCCCATGTATTTAAAGGGCCAGGACAACACACAATATCATCAGTATGCGGCTTGTATCTTAGAAGAGACAGTGAGAGAGGTGAGGCAAGAACAGTTGAGGAGAAACAAAGGGATGATAGCAGGAAAGAACAGGAAATGAGAAGAGATGAGAAGAGACTAAAGGAGGTGAGATGAGACGAAAGTATATGAGACGAAAGTATATGAGACGAAAAAATAAAGAACATAAGAACAGAGATGAGATGAGATCTTAGAAGTATAGTAACAATATAAATATTTAATAAAGAATAAATATAATGTATAAATATATATAATAAAAGAAAGACAAAACACAGCAAAAGTAAACAAGCCCAATTTTCATAATATATGTTTTTTTTATCAAAGAAAGAACTAGAGGATCGATGCAAACTTAACATAAACACAGCCAATGAAAACTGGCTGTTTCTTAATAATGTGTCAATTAAATGTGAAAAATAGCTGTTACAGTCTGAAAAAATGACTGGCAAAATACAGGAAAAACTCAGAATGATTAGAAAAGTCCTCTGGGATCAAATTATTGTGGACTAGTTATGGTCAGACTCTGACTGATGGCTCACACCACCATGCCACACACGATGAGCCGATGTGTTGTGGACAAGGTGGCAACAAAATAAAGAAATGAGAAACACAGCAACGTGAACAAGAGCATTGGAGCACACGAGGGCAACACATGTCCAAATCGGAAAGAAATAAGGCCTGACTTACAACAGGAGGAGAAAAGAGGAGGAAGGAAGAAAACAGCTAAAGACAAGAGAGAAAAGAAAGAGGTGGATTCTGTTTCCCACTGAAATAATTGACTAATTAAACATCACAAGCTATTATAAACACTATAAGTAGCATATTAAGGTCATGTGATTTTTAGACCATACCAGTCTGCTTATTTACCCTGAGACAAGAAAACAGCTCACCTGTCCAGCCTGCGAGGCAGCGGCAGTGTCCGGTTGCAGGGTGACAGCCATCGGCATGACTGCAGTCACAACGCTCTCGACAATCCATGCCATACGTCCCATCCTAAAGAGATTATATCATCAAACACTGCTTACAACTGAAGGTTCTGATACTATTGAGTAAAAATGTAATACTTATTTATACAATTATACAATAAGTTGCACTTATTTTTTATATTTGATTAATCCACTCTTAACTGTGTACTACTTTTCCTTTTAACAAACTAAACACATTTTACAACAGCATTAGTTTTAACTTTGTAATGCCAGGATTTTAAAAGAACACCATTCACTCACTTTGATCCACACAAATTCCTAGTAGACTTTTAAGATAAAGTGAGCTTGCTTTGAGATTAAGAAAGGCTTTCGTTCAAAGCTAGGCGGCTTCATTCTGAGCATGTGACATTTTCAACATGCTGTATGTACCACTGTGCTACGTAATTGAAAGGTATTTAGTTGACATTCAAAACTACGCAAGGCTCCATTAAATGATTTCCAAAAAACGAAATAAAACAATAAACTCATTGTGATTACAAAAGTACAGAAGTATGTGAATTTCTTCGAAAGCTCACCTGACAGTGCATGTCACATCGTTCACCTCTCCAGCCTGGAGCGCAGGTACACTGGCCATCTAGAGCATTACAAGCTCCGCCATTCCCACACATGCAGGTGAGGTTACAACCAAGTCCCCACGTGCCACTGGGGCAGTTTATAGAGCAGTGCACTCCATACCACCCTGGGTTAGAGAGAAGAGAAAAGCTTTTCTCCACTCAAAAATGTGGATGTGTGTAGAAGCAAATTAACTGCCTATGCTTACGATAAACACTTCCTATTTCACTAATGGGCCATTTGGTCAACGCAGAAATTTACAGCCCAACAAACATCTGCAAACTAATTTATTTTTTAATAATATCATCCTACATAAAAAAAGTATAAATCTGCCGATTTATTTATTTTATACAAAACTATTTTCAGTCAGGGTTCGGTTAAAAAAACAAATCTCAAACACGGACCATCCCACAGGGCATTATTAAGTTCATCAAAAAATGGAAAGAATGTGGCAAAACCACAACTTTGGTTAAAGGAGACCATGGTCAGAGTAATGAGGGCTTTGGACAGAGAAATATCCAGCGACTAACACGATGAACCACCATTATGTTTATGCAATGGAGAAAGCAACTTCAAGAAGAAAGCAACTACTCTACAAAAAGAACATTGCTGCCCATGAAGTTTGCTAAAGATCATGTGGACAAGCCAGAGGACTATTGGAAAAATAATTTGTGAAGACAAAAATAAAACTTTTTTTTTAAATGAGAAGTATTATTTTTCTAGTATTACTATCTACCCTCTTCCAAATATAGGAACTCACAGAAGCCCACAATGAACTAGTGTGACTCTGAATAATTGCATTTCTCTGATTCAGGAAACATGGCCAATTTTGCTGTCATGACTCCCAGCGATGGACTGCAGAGGCATTGGCAGGAATCAAATTCACAACCTCCTGATAATAAAATTTCACTTCTGCTGTGCCACTCTGTGCCACTATGCCATCGAACCATTGTTTAATAGTGCTTCAACATATAGAATTATTCAGAGATTTTTAAAATCAGGATAAATTACCAGCTTTGCATGTGCAGGATCCATCCACAGGTGAACACTTGGCTCCATTCTTACAGGTGCAAGAAGAGGAGCAATTTACCCCATACATCCCTTCTGGACAGCGTATAGAGCAATGTGCACCCTGAAAAAAACATTTTAAGCGCATAGCAACACAACAATTCATAATGATTCAAGAATTCAAAAATCAGTGGGTGGAAAATAAAGAGAATAAAGCTAAAGAGAATTACTGCACAAATATCAAACACCATATAGAAACAGTTCAGAGATAAAGAAGTGTTCACCTGAAAGCCTGGAGCACAGAAACACTCTCCTGTCACACTGTGGCAGTCTGCACCATTCTGGCACTGACACACTTGCTGACACTCCTCACCATAGAAGCCTGGTGCACACGTCTCATTACAGTAGATACCTGACCAACCAGGCTGGCACAAGCACTCACCTGATAGAGGGTGGCAGCTGGAGAGAGGTGCAATATGATTTATATGATTATGATTGGGTTTTTTTGGGGGTTTTTTCAAATATGTTCAAATAGGTGAATCCAGACTTTATTGAACATTTAAAACTTACATAAAAAAAACTTTAGTAGCATCTATAATAATACTACTAATACTACTACTACTGCTATTACTACTACTACTACTACTACTACTACTAATAATAATAATAATAATAATAATAATAATAATAATAATAATAATAATAATAAAGGCTTTCATTTAAGCTCTGTTCAATCTGAAGTTTCTTGCCCAAGAACATAACATCAGTGTGTAGTGTGATGGCAGTAACCACACAATTTCTATGTTTGGTGACATCAGGAGACACCAGCTACTCCAGTCATCTACATCAGAGGTTCACTTTTTTATATGCAATAAGTCTTTTAACTGTAAAATAATTTGGCCAGAGCCATTTGATACAGATTTATTTCATTACCGTTATTTCAACATGTACAATAATATTTGTCTGAGCTTTTATTCCTGAAATTTCCAGTGCTAATACACTTTGTCCAGGTTGAAATTATTTATGCACTACACGTTTGTAGTTTTAGTGAAGTCTGTATTAAAAAAATAATAAACACAATAACTTTGAAAATCACTGATCTACAGTTTACTCCATTAAGTATGTATAACATTAATATTGTAGCTCAAACAAATCTATTTCTGCTGGTGGTTATTCAGTTCATGTGTAAACTTCATGGTTAAAACCATTTAAACCTATAGGTGGGAAGGATTCATTAGACATTTGCCACACTGTTGTCTGAGGTTGTTGTTGTGGTCAGTGGTCATGGCCTGTACCTGTTGGTTAGGGCAGCTGGTGGCACCTGAAACAGCCGCTCTATTGAGTGAAAGTAAGGCAGCTGTCCCCACAACGCACAACACATGGAGCCACTCAGCTGTGCTAGCCTGTCTCATCCACAGGCCATAAACACAATGGGAAACTGTGTGGGTCTCTAAACACATAAACAGACACACTTTCTCCTGTCTTCACTGATATTAAAACACTAAACTGACCCCCACATGTCTACATGTGCTGCTAGCTTTCTCTTTCTGACACTTTTTCTGACTTTTTTCACTATGCAAAAACACTTTGCTAGACTCACACCATTCTTATACAGAATTATTTGGTCTTACCTTTGGGTGTTTGGGGCATGGCATGGACACTTCTTGTCACACTTGAGACCGTAGATGCCCTTTGGGCAGATGCGGGTTTCACACATCTCTCCTGTGTAACCTGGCTCGCACAGACAAGCACCGCTAATGTGGTAACACTTGGCTCCATTTTCACAGCGACAAGTCTGGCGGCAGTTCACACCGTACTTGCCAATCGGACATTCGTCCTGGCACCTGCCAAGACACACGCACAAGACACATACCTCTAGGCATCAATCACACAATCGCTGAGCACTGATTGATTGTATGTTATTGTTCCCAGTTGCTGCTAATGCTCTTGCTACATAGGCTTGAGAGGAAAAACCACAGCCAAGGCCTTCTAGGTGACCTATGAACAGAGGGTTGTGTTACACTCAGGTGGAAAAAATTGTATCACTTATGGTTTTTAAATGAAAAAAACTTTTTTTTGTATTAAAAACTAGATGTAATATGTCCTACAAGAAGACAACAAACTAATAATACTATGATGAATGTATCAATCTCAAGGCCTGATTTGAAGCAGGACATCTGGCAGAGTTCTATTAGATATGTCAAGACTAATATGATCAAGAAGATTATTGGTACAAAGTGGATACTAACCCTGTTCTTGTGTCCTTCAGAAGTTGAAAAAAGTTGCAAAAGCTGCTAGACAGAGTAAAAGGTCTTAAGTTTAAATCCCAGCATCACCAAACTGCTACTCTGAACCTCTGATCCTTTCTCAATTTGTAAGTAGATTTAATCTGTCAGCTGTATGACTAAATGAAAATATATGGGGAGAAACAAATGTAACATTTTAGCTCTAAATATCTTTAGCTATCTATCTTTTTATCTTTATTTCTGTAGCGCTGGCGGTTAAAGTTTTTTGGGAGGTTGATTGTAAGGCAGGGGTTCAAGCCTCAGCACTGCAAAGCTGCCACTGTTTGGCCCTTGAGCAAGGCCCTTAACCCTCGATGCTCCAGGGCACTGTATCATGGCTGACCCCGTCAGCCCCCGTCAAAAGATATGATGTGTAAAGGAAAATATATTTTATTGTGCTGTAAAATATGTGATAAAAATAAAGGCTTCTTCATCTTTTCATAAATAAAACACATCACACTTTGAATGACCTGTGATAATTAATTCATTCAAAATTCAAAATTTATTCAACATTTATTGTCTGTGATAACAAGCACATTACTTACTTTGTTTTTTGTTTGATATCCAAATTTCTTACTAACCATTTGTTTCAGTTTTAGTTAGATAATAAACCCATTTGAAATAGAGAGTTACTTTATAATGAATGCTGTTCTCTTTATTAGAAGCTCTCCTTGGTTATTTGTCATTGTGTCATGAGGAAAGAATTTGGTTCATGTGCTCACAGTCACACAACAGTCACACAACAGGAAAGCTTACCAGCTTTGCTCTAATGCACTCAGGTTTCGGTAAAGAAATGAAAGCAGAAGAGATATTTCTAGCACTTCAAATTGTTCAAACTGTTCTGTTTTTGAATTCTCTACTGCTGGAAACACGCAAAAAAACTTGAAAAAATTTTACTTGAAAGCTGAAGAGAGGCAACTTTGAAAAAAAAATTATTAAGACAGTCTCCGAACAGGCATCTGTGTGAGAACTACAGCTCATCAGAACCCTCTTGTTGATAACTCCCTCCTTCGGATGAACATTTCCTCCAAGCAATAAAGACTTAGACACATACGGAGAACCCATCCACCAGCCCACAGATAGATAGCCCACACTGTTTTGATAAATGATTGTGTCAAGCTGGAAAAATTCAGACCATGTCATTTGGACATGCTTATCTTCTCCTTTAGCTGTGCAGATGGGCTCTGGCTAAGCTGTTCCCAAAGTTGGCACACTGCTAAATGGATGGACTTGTGTGGGAACACATGGAAGCTGTCCAACCGCACAGTGATTCCATGCTGAATATTGCATCTCACAATGGCAGGCATCTCCTATGGAACAACATCCATCATGATGATGACGGAAGGGGAAGTTATATCAACACTCTTTTGGTAACAGTGTTTTGAGAGGGCACAGGTGCAGATCAAAGCACATTCTATCTAAAAGTGAGTTTCTGCTTTCCTCTGCTTTATTTTCTCACACACACAAACGTGTCACTCCTGGAAGCTGATTATTTTCCTGCCCATAGGGTGTGGTGGGATGGGGCCTGCTTGTGTTGGTCGGAAGCTTTTGGTGACGTCTGTCTTAGCCAAAGCACTTATTAACTCATAAAAATGCACTTGTAGTGCTATTCCTGTAAGCCACGGTTGCTTAAGTATATAGTTCATGTGCTGTGATGCTGGTAATTATGGGCATAGGGCTGTGCTCCCCAGCCCCGGCTTCATTCTTACACCAAACACTGTGCTAATACTCAAAACTATAAAGTGATTGCTGATGACATATAGATTTACATAATCTTTACTCATTTTACTTCTGTTCTAGTTTTAGTCATCTCATACCTAATTGCAAATAATTGTTTCTTAGTGTCCTTTCAGTGATGTTGCAATGCAAAAACTTATTGGATAAGGTATTTAGGTGTAAGGTATAACTATGGTTCACTATTTAAAGAGGTGAGAATTTAGAGCAAAATCTGGTGGCCCTGTTGTGCTTTAAGAGCCATGCTTTGGTGCCAGTCCCAAGCCCAGATAAAATGAGACAGTTGCGTGAGGAAGGGCATGCGATGTAAAACCTGTGCCAAATCAAAAAAATATGCAGACCAGATGATTCTCATTGGCGACCCCTGAACAATAAGCGGCTAAAAAAAACAACAACGTTTCCATTTGAAAATGAGTTGAACCAGGATGCCTAAGAGATGTAAAATCTACCGTAATTTCAGGGTTAAAACGTTTTTGTTTAAATTTTAACATTGCCCTCCTTGTTATTTTTCACAAATCTAAAAGATTTAACAGTGAACATTATATAAACTGTTGTCAGCTGTGTGTTCTTATTGCAAGCCTTGCCCAAGGGTATTTAATGAACAATTTAATTCATGCTTGTTGCTATACCCTGGAAAGGGCTTTTTAAAAACACTATAATTATTCTCATTTTGTTACAGATTACAGTGCTATATTACAATGATGTAATATTGATATTGGATGTTGGATATTATTGTATATAACTAAAAATGTAAGATATTGATAATATCCTTAGCACATGCCTTCTTCATTCATCACTCCATATTGCACACACATGCCTCTATGCTTCTCATTTTATGGTAACTTTGCTTCATTTGTGCACACAGACCGTGACTGAAAACATTTCTGGCACTATGGCCCAGTTTACTTGACTTTTCTATACTAAACACTATCAGCAACTAATTCACCTCACAAAGACTGTGGCTACACTGCTGTTTTCTTTGTCCCGGGATCATTTTTGGCAGAAAGCACTTGGGTGAAAAGCCTGCCTTAGATTAAACAGAACTTTGTAAATCTGTCCACACCTCTTCTCTGTGTCTCACGGTGATGTGATTCTGGCTCTAGTGATACAAATAACAGAATTGTGGCTAAAACCCACACAGGACAAAGGTGATGTTTTCCCCATGCTTATTTTGGATGTATTTAAATATCCTAAGAGCTTTAGGGTTTCGATTATCCTAGGTACAGCACAATCTGTAAGCAATTAGACGGTAACAAGTTTTATTTGGTTTATGCACACCAGGTTTGGATGCCATGAAAAAAAAAGAAAGAATTCAGATAGCCAGCTTTGATCTAAAGGCATTCAGATCTATAATCTGAGAAACCACTATCACCAAGTTCATTACAATGAGCAGCAAATTCCTCTGCTATAGGCACTGCTTTCTACCTGCAGCCTTCAGACCTGTGAACTATCCTGATGGAAGCTGTTCCAATCCACATGGTTTGCATAAAAATGATCTAAATCGTTTGCAGTGTTACTACTTGATGATCCTGAGCTAGCACACAGGGTGCTTATTTTCAGTGCCAATTAAGAACAGATGACTTCACGACTTAATTATCATGCGACCTTGCTGCAAGTGATAATTATTGATCCTGCATTCATACAAACCTAATAGCACAGAGTATCTGACCCAGTAATTCATTCACCAAGATACCATTTACTGATCCACTGATCAATCAACAATGCCAGCTTACTCACATGACCACATTTAACACTGTCATGAATGAAATCAAAATTAAGCCTGTAGAACTCTCAAACATTAAAAATTAGAAAAATGTGTTTTTCTAATTTTCTGAATGTACTCATTAAATACTATTATGTACTAGTTTTTCAAATAAATTAAACAAGTTTATTCAGTTATCAATGTTTCAATGTCATGAACTGCTTCTTTCAAATGGGGTTGTGTTTATGATGTTTTTAAGATAGCTTGCACTTATTCACCACATTTCAAATAGAACCAAGTTATAACACAAGTTTTAAACAATGATTTAACAACAATTTAACACATTTCACACTGATTTTGGACTTTTCCTAGTAATTTACCATGACAGACATGGGAAATGTTGATACTTTTGGCAGTGCTATCTAATTTTTAATGTCATTCTCTAATATATACACATATAAATTCATAAGACATTCTAGTTAGGTAAACACAATTCTGTTAATTGTTCCTAGATGTTTATGGTGAACTTTAACATCTTGAATGGTTTGTTTATTAAGTATGCTCCGTCCCAGGTCAAAAGCACAATTATGTGCATTGTAACAGACAAAATGTCGTGATCTTTGCCTTTTTGTTATGGCTATAATTTTGTTGTTAGTCTATGACCCTCTCTAGTCTCTGTTTTGTTTATCTTTTTGTTTTCACCTTTGTCTAGTTCCCTTTCATTTGTTCTGGGTATGTTCTGGGTATATTTACTCTTCTATATCTGTCTTCTATATCTGTGTCTATATCTGTGTGCCTTACGCATGCCATTAAAATCAACATATTCCGATCAAGCAGGTCGGATCATCAGTCGATCAGGACATGGTATGTTTACACTTGTCAACATCATGTTGCCTCTGTATATGGAGGTTTCAAATATTATTATGGTGGATATCTAGTGCAATGGAAACAGTAAAAAGAAACCTATAGGTCTGGGATCGTTCAGGGCGGAGGAGGGAGAATAATGATAATGGGCAGGGCTTTGTGTGATGTCGACCAGTGAATGCAGACATGTTTACTTTGCGTTTACCTTATACTGAGATCCCGATCACACTGCATCCTCAACTACCTCTGAACTAGGACATGTTGTTCAGATAACGTTCCGATCTCAAACACCCTTACACTTGTCTTTTCAATGCGTATGTGGACAGCATCCAGATACAGGTCACATTTCAGTGTTAAGTATAAACACAGCCTTAATCTCTGTGCTTTTCTCTAGTTCTGTCTATCTTCTTGTTTTGTTTGTTTGCCTACAGTTTCGACTCTTTCTATTGTCCTGTTAATAGAATACAGGTTCGACTGTCTGGCTGTGATTTGATTCATACTATTGACCTTTTTTGCTAATAAACATTAAGCAGAATAAACATAAACTTTCAAGAAACAACTAAGCTTGTGTCTCACCTTTCTCCGGTGTAGCCTGGACTGCAAAAACACTCCCCTGTGGAGGAAGAGCAGGTTCCTCCATTGTGACACTGGCACTCCTGAGTGCAGTTTCTACCAAAGCGACCCTCGGGACAGGGCTGTCCACACACAGTTCCCTGGTCACAGACACCAAAGAAATTAAAATAGCCCTGAGCAATTTATCCTCAGCAGTCAAAATAAAAGCAACTGTAAGGATTCATGGCCTGAACTTTACTGACATAACTAATACATCATGTCTGCAAGAACATCTCTCAGCTTAACATCACACCAAAATGCTGGGTGCACCTATATCACACAAAAATAACAATATTGATACAAAAGGATTGCTGAATAATTGATTCTGATCGGTCAAAAATTGTTGATTCATTTTGTATAACAGCACAGCTTGAAAATCATTCTGGCTGTAATTCAAATCAGAGGTTTATATTAGTTTGCTTGTTGTTACAATGTAATTTCTATATAACAGCTAAATCTCACGGACATGTATAAAAAGAGTGTCAACAGTTTTTAATAGCAGGTCTGAATAAATCATGCATCAATCAATGCATCACACCACACAATCACTGAAATTTTCCTATAATTGCATAACTCCAGGTGTTTTGTTTCTTTATTATTCTTTATGAGCAACATAGAAATTAAATGTCCAATTAAATGTGTATAATATATGTCATTACCATCCAGCCAGAAGGACAGGAACATTCTCCAGTTACGTGGTGACACACTCCACCGTTCTGACAGGGACAACGTTCCTCACATTGCTGGCCATGCTTGCCTGGAGGACACAGATCCTCACAACTGCACAGAAACAACAAAAATAAAATGTTCTGTTCATGCAAGTGTGAATTACTTGTATTGTATGTGCATTTCTGTGAGCCTGTTTGCATATGTGTGACTTACAATGCTCCAGTATACCCAGGGCTGCATGTGCACTCCCCTGTGACGTGGTGACAGGTGGCATTGTTTTGGCATTGGCATTTCTGCTGGCAGTTGTTACCATAGGTACCTGGCTCGCAGCGCTCCTCACACCGCCATCCACGGTAGCCAGTTGTGCAAATGCACGCTCCTGTGATGGGGTTACACAGTGCTCCATTTTTACATTGACACCGGTTACTGCAGTGAGGACCCCAGTGACTACTGTCACATGCTGCAGGGAGAGGAAACACCAGAGATCCAGAGATCAGTTTTCAGTGTTTTTGTGATATTAATTAACACTTAATGTGTACATTTCAAGCCATTGGTAATAATCTAGCTAAATATCTGTGTAAAATGATATGTTCAATGTTTAACGATACAGATAAAACATCTCAACATATTAATTTTCATTAGAAATACAACTATTGATAAAAATACCAGTATTGATACCCAAGACATACCCACATGTCAACCTGATACTCCAAATAGTGAGTAAAATCAATCGTAATAGTTAACTGACTGAGCTAGTCCCCACAAAATGTACACTTCCATCCATTTTCTGCACCACTCATCATACACAGGGTCAGAGGGAACCTGTAGGGACTCTGGGCACATGGCAGGGCACACCATCATGCATATACACACAGCATTTAGATATGCCTCCCTTACATGTCTTTGGACTGGAGGAGTAAACCAGAGTAGCAGGAAGAACCCCCAAAAGAAAAGGGAGAAAATGTAAACTCCACACACAGGGCAGAATTGAGAGTGAAACCCCCAACCCAGGAGGTGTGAGGTAAATGTGCTATCCATTAAGCCACAATGCCCTCTCATAGCTCACATATATCTCAAGTAAACAGAAGCAAGAAATTCAGTAAGTCTCAGTTTAAATAAGCAAATTATTTTAACTTAATAAGCAATAAAAATTTTCAGAATAATCAAACTACTCTTCATTACTGACATTAGCTATGTTAGCATATTTGTGGAGCTGTCTTAAGTGGCACACCCGTGATTTTTCAACGCATTCTGAAAAGAGCAGTCTCACAAATGTCATATGTAAGATTAATATGTAGAAAAAATTCAGCATAATTTTAATCCATGCACGTTTATATAGACTAGTGTGTATAGACTTCTGTGTGCATACACACAGAAGTCATCAAATATCTTTTTTTTACTAACCACAATACCTCCAAAGTGTGTGAATAAACATCTAGGATTAATGGTTTAGTTAATATTTTATGATGTTGTGATATATTTGTCTGCCAGACTAAGCTCATAATAACAGGTTGTTCTGTCCATAATAACCACATCAGATTCAGCACTGAGTCTTAATTAAATCTACACTTAAATCAGAGGACACAAAATGGGCCTGAAGAAGCAAACCCGGGAATTAACGCTCTCACATATAGTCAAGGATATAAACTAAGCAATGATGTCACTAGCCATCATGAGGTTAAATAACCCAGAAACACAGCCTTTTTCTGTCCAGTTCTGACAGTTGCTGCTTTTGCAGCCATGCCCTGATCCTCAGGCTCATTTTATGGGCAGAGTAAAAGTGATGCTGAGGTAAGATAGCAGCTGGAATCTTAACAGAGCAGTAAACCAAAGCTTTCTAAATAATTCAAAGGAAAATACTTATTTTGAAACGAATTTACTATAAGACATTAGATGTGATGATTATCAAACATATCTAGTGAACGCTATTTGTTTTTTTGGCCTTGCAGCCAAGAGCAAAATTACTTTTCAAAATTATTTCTAGAAATATTATTTATACCAACACAATTGATGTAACACCAAATAACAAATAAGTTTTACATAAATCTGGATGAAGATTTAGATGATGAGCAATGAGCAAGCCAGAGGTGAGTAAAAACTTTGTGAAATTATATAATCATGTATGTTCAGTGTGAGCAGATTGTAAAGCAGTCCTTACAGTCTACATTATCCCGGTGAGATTATCCACTGGATAAAGGTCTATGAGAAATAAAGATCTTTAGAATATATATATATTGAACCATACACAGCAGCAGGATTGGAGTGAGTGCAAGTACATCCATGTAGAGAATATACAACCATCATTTAATAATCCACCTCAGCAAGGCTAATGTAAAGCCCAGCTAATCAACAAACTGGCATCCAGCATAAAACATGTATTTTATTCCTCTACATTTTAGTCTCACCTTTTAAGGCCCATCTGTTAAGAATGAAACGCCACCCAAGACCACAGCTGATGTGATCAGTCCAGCTTCCAGTTTGCAGTAGAGGCCCGTAGACCCCAGACCACACATTTACTCTAGATTACAACTGCTTTAATCTGCCTAAAGAGATTTTTTTTTTCCAGTAAAGCCTGGAAACTGGTACAAATGGATTAAGAGAGTTTAGTGAGCATGTAACTGTCATTAAAGTTTTGTGGTTTCAGGTTAAAGGCTGTGTGTTTTAGCTATTGAGTTCACTGTGGAGTTAATAAACACTTCTAAAGATAGAAAGCATACTGCCTTTGGTTTATCTTGATGCCTCCTGACTAGACATGGCAAGAGAATTCATCTCCATCTTCAAAAAGCCATTATTCACTAGTGAAAAGATGCTGTGATGTATGTGAGGTCTCCTAGATTAATTTAAAAAAATGATTTATAATCGTAAAAGAGTGACCACACACTAAATAAAGCAATTCTTCTGTACAAAACAAGCAGTGAAAGCTTTCATAAATTGGACAAATCCCAGGACACAACTGTTCCTGTTACTGTAACATGATACAACAATAATATATTGCCAATTTTGTTGAGCAACTTTTTCCTTCTCTCAACTAGTTATGACAAGACATTAAATCACTGACATGGGTGTAGCTCTTCTCAATCTTTGAAATCTGCTAGCACTTAAAAAAAGTGGAAAAAAACTTTTTTTTATTTCACACCATTTATAAAGCCACAGTTCAACATAAATAGCCTATTTTACCAACCTTCCAGTGTAACAGACATTATGGTTTTTTTGGGACTCAGTTATCATTCAATCCTTTAATTAACAGTATAAATATAATCTTTAACCAAATTGATTTATTTCCATCTTAGAGACATGAAATTCACCAATATAAATGCTGACTAATTATTCTCACACATAAGTGAGCAAACAGAAACCACGTTCATTATATGGTTATTCAGACAGTCCAGTTATCCTTCCATTTATTTTCTGTACCACTTATCTTACACAGGGTTGTGGGGAATGCCTGTCTCAAAGGACTTGGGGTACAAGGACACCCTGGATGAGATACCAACCGATTGCAGGGAACAATCGTAAGCAATACACACACATCAATTTAGAGATGCCAATCAGACTACAACACATGTCTTTGAACTGCAGGAAAAAACGATATACTGTACCCAGAGTAAAACCCAGAGGCACTGAAGAGTGGAGGCACAAATCAAACTCTGTTACCTGCACACCCAATGCATCAATAATACAAAACCTTGGACTCTATGTATTCTTTATCCACCTAGGTCACAAAACCAGGGGCCATAGCCATGGGTTTACCAGACACGGTGTTACAAACCGATCAGTTTAAATGATTTCAAAACACCTCCTGTCACTTCTCACAGTTGTTGCTTTTGCTGCAATGATCCCCAGTCTTGTTTATGGGCACATTAAATTTGAGAAAAGCTAGCAGCTGTTGAGTCCTGAGCTTTTTACAGCACAAAGCTAAACTGAGCAATAAACTTAGGCTGTTTTAACAGTTCAATGGAAAATACTTTAGCAGTTGAGTACATTTAAACATTTTAGTAAGCTCAAAAATGTTAAATCTAAGTAGAAATGAACAAGATGTTGATACGGTCAGTTTCTATAAATCTTGAGACAGAAAAAACATCAATTGCACTTCTTTAGACAGCACTTTAAAATCTTTCAGTCACATAAGTGCCTTCACATCACAAGAAATTGTCCTTAAGGCCAGTCAAAAATGTTTCTTTTACTGTTAGATTTAGGTCAGGTTTGTGTCGAAGAGTTTCAAGCTAAATAATCAGGTTTTCCTAAGGATTATATAGAGTTAGTGACCAGAGTCATCTTACACATTCACTTTTATGATATCTGAAATACACTGCTGTGAATTGCTAGATTTATAAAAATGCCTCTTCTGTCTTCTAGAAATTCTTTGCAGTGTTCCGTGTCCCATTAGGCTGCACTGTGCATAGCGTGCATCAGTGCTTTCTGGCCCTGGTTAAAAGTCCGCCCAACTTCCGCAGGGTAAAAAAAAACACTAAAGTCTGTACGCACAAAACCCTTCTTTTCAGAAAGCTATGTGTGTAAGACCTGACCTAGTTTAAACACAGTGGACCTGGAGGCCTCACCATGCTTTAGCCTGCACACTAACGGCCCCCTATTGTCCCACTCAATAAGAGACTCAGTGCCCCAGAGAGGAAATGAGTGTGAGGACCACAGATATAAATTGGTGCCCAGTGTTGAGTACTGTGACTGTATTTGCACTGTTAATTTACACAAATTAATTACTGATATAAATTAATACAAACAGAACAAATAGAGCTGCTGATAATTAAGAGTTTGTTTCACTGCGTTCACTGGGTATAATTTAAAAAATCTCTACTGGTAAACGGTGCGACGTTTTTCATTGTTTTATAATTTTCACAGGAAATAAGGAAACTGTGGTGTTCATGAATTTATAATATGCAATATAAGCAATATTCCTGTTTGCTCAGTCTTAACCATTATTAGAGTTTGCTTTTGTGGCCACAGATTTTTAAATTAGCACAAAAAACTATTTTAAGCTAAACTTCACCTTGTTCTTTCCACCAGAATCCAAGTTCAGAATTTATCCCAATATGGTGCAAACTCTTCAGCCCTGGCAACCCAGCTTGCAGAGAACAACTGAATTTCATTATGATACATTATGCAAGTGATCACTCCAAAAATCCACACTACATACAGTAGGACATTAGATAATAGCTGAAGTTAATATAGTCAAAACATATTTGCAATAGACATTGAAAAAGTTGCACTATTTTTAGTTGCAGGATCTTACTTTATTGTATGTTTCTCTAGGTCTCCAGAGTTCAAACATGATTCAATATCCAGTCTCAGCTGTTTTTAGTTGGAAACAAAGGCATCTTGATTTTTTTCAGACCTGTCAGCAGGATTACAAATGACCTTGGTGATATACCACAAATCACACATGGTATTTTGAGATTTGTTTGGGTTGTGTTGCCACAGTTAAAATGCACTACATAAGAGGTCAGCAGGGTGCTTCCAACAGGGAAGGCACTTCTAATTTATCCTGTGGTGTATGTATATGGGGTGCCTACTCATCTGTTTCTCATCATGTACCACACCGGTGCCTTCTGCATTTATGAAGATGTTTCCACAAAGAGTCAGAACTTCAGACAATTAGACAGTAAATAAAAAATGACAGCAGCTGTCCAATGACTTATTAAGACTGCATTTTCTTCAGGAGCTGCTAAAATTATGTATCGCAATGGAAAAATAAACATGAGTTCTTTAAAAACATTTTGCCGGTTTAGAGAGGACAATGTCCAAGCTACAATCTGGCTTCACTTGATTAATGTACAATGAAGCATGAAGGAGAATGACGCTTATGGAAAAGGGTCAGTTACTGCAGAAAAAAACAGTGGATGTAATTGATGCGGCCAGTTGTCGAGGGAGCAGTTGGGCTTTGACTGTGTTGAAATCTCACACCCCAATACACACAAACACACACACACAAACACACACACACAAGCCTATCTGAAATCTGCAGAACCAAAAAGACCCCCCAACTTTAATAAAGATGCAGAAACAGCAACCAAAATATTAACAGGCAGCAAGTGGCTAACCTGGTATGAAGAGACTAGGGTTTATACTTAGCCTCTGTTTGACCTACAGCAGTCATACTTGTAGAGAAAGTACCCAATGTGTAACATGCAGCTTGTCATATTTCTGTGAATCCAAAAACACAACACATTCTCTGTCCTAAAGACACAATACTCTATTCTAATTTAGAAAAATAAAAGTTACAGCTTTATGTCCGACTGCTGCAAAGCTCTGACACTAGGAATCCTTTTGTAAATATCAACAATTACAAGGATTAATTCATTCATCTGTGCAAGTTATTACTACAGAAATGATAATGTAATAAATCATGTACATTAATATAATCGTGTGATTTGCTTTGCAGTTCAGTGACTGTCAGAACTGCTGTTATATAAAATTAATAAATAAGAATAAAGAATTCATCACAACAGTTCTGTGGTATAATGGACTCAGTGCTGTAATGCTTTTACAACAATATACATAAACTGACAAATTAAATGTTTACATGGTTTAAGCCATAAATCATTTTATATACTTAAATGGGCACAAATTTTGCATGATGCACATACAGTATGTAGTTTTGGCACAATGACACTGGAAATTTTCTAAAGAAGAAACTAGGCTGACACTGCTGGCATTTCTGGTATTTTTCCACAGTGTTTTTCAGTGTTTTCAGCAGCATAGTGGTAGGATTCATATTTCTCAACGGTTACACCCATGTCAGGTTTAAATATATATAGAGATACACAGTTTTCTGAAGCACAAAGCAGATAAATAAGATAAATGTGGCCCTACAATACAAACTTATTCTTATCAGATTGTCTTCTGAAAATCTCTCATGCAGCATAACATCACATCTTGACCAACCTTCATGGAAATGTTTCAGAAAAAGATTGAACATTTATGTGTAGTTTCATCAGACCTTTCAAGAACTTCGCAGTGTTTTTTTTTTTATTGCTAATGGTGAGATTTAAAAAGTGTTGTAAGCTGTAACACAAACCTCAACAACAGCTGCCCTGAGCATTAATGTAAATCCACTTCTTTAACATGAACGCTGCCTTTTCAGCCTGAAACTGTAGAAGTGTGTCACGTCTGAGGAACCCGCCATCAATGCATCATTAAAGCAGAAAACAATATGAGCAGGATTTGCTAAACCTGAGAATGGTGCATTAATCAAAAGCATCACTTGACTTAAAGGTGAAAAACGTTAGTAACCATATGGTGGTGTGCCTCGGTCTGTTGTCATGAGACGCCTCAGTGTGGTTTATCAAAAGCACTGAGCCCTGAGGTGATTTCCTGCATTTCCTCTTTGGTTATTCTCTACTTCTCCCTCAGCCTTTTGTGTGTGTAAAGAAGTCAATTTCTGCCTTGCTTCTTGAACCCAGTAAAATGCAGCAATACATTGTTATGGTCCTGTGACCTGTAAAGTGAGAGGCCCTCACACTGTAAGCATCTGAGCATCTTTGAGGAAATGAATAGCATATTAGTGTCTGCTTCAAGAGACCTCCTTCGGAGAAGGGATCAGATGAAGCCACGGAGGAGACTTGCCTTGAGCTACTGCTGTTCAGATAGATCCAAAAATACAATAGGGTTTTTCAGATAATAGTAAGTCATGTAACGTAATGTTGTATTGAAAAGGCTAGCCAATTACAAAACAACAGAAACCGTCACTACAATTTGCTTCACAGTGCTCACTCAATTAGTGTCACTCTCATCACGCTCTGTTATCAAGGACAGAAAGAAGGCAAACAATACAGCAACATGTTCCTTTAATTAGCCATATATATATATATATATATATATATATATATATATATATATATATATATACATATACATACATATATATATACACACATCACTGGATTGCCAACCATATTAGACGAGTTTGCCCTGAGGAGCATTAGTACTTTAACCAGATGAATTTATCAGGATTTAGGAATCAGATGGACTTATAATCAACTGAGTGACATTCAAACTCTATAGCTAACCAGTCATGGGGTACTTTGGATTTATAAAAATAAACATAATACTCTAAACATTCTGTGTCTTTGGGGTCCTAAATTCCATAATCAGATTGTGATCATTTACTAGATTCAGAAATGTATACTGTGTTTGAATTAGTAGCTACACAGCTATAAATTTGCAAATTCAAAGATTATCTCAGATATTGGCAGCATCCATCTCAGGCTGGAGCCTAAAAGAGGAAGAAGCTATCAGGGTGCTTGTTGACGTTTAGCTGAGGGAAAGTTCTCATTTCAATTTCAAGGTTTTGCCAGGAAAATCTGTGATTTTAAGATATGGAACTACTGTGTACATGATGATCAATAATTTTTAAACAACTTTAAATAGTAGTGTCTAAATAACCTACTAATTTCATAAAAACCTCATAAAATTTAGATGTCTTAGTGTAGCCAAAAAGAATGAGACTAATCCTCTTAACCGTGATTTAAAGAGACAACACTTGGCAATTAAAGGTTAAGCTCATATTCAAACTAGATCATAACATGTAACAACAAAGTTCCAGGTAGATTTGGTATTATTCGAATACAGGTATATGTCATGCCTTACAGAGCCCTGCTAATGCTGCCATCTGCTAGTCTGGTGCCGGATTAGCATGGCCATGGTGGGTGAATAGCAGGATTTATGCTACTTTAAGCTTTTTTTCCTGACAGGGGTATGTACAACCTTCTAAAGTGAATACTATGTACCGCTCCTTTGATTCATAACACCATCATAAGCTACAATATATTGCAGTGTATCAAACTAACAGATCCTTTCATGTGTACCTGGATCCTCTTACCTCCACCTTTCCCAACCTTGAATCCCAACCGATTGCTAACTAGAAAAGCTTGTTTAACTCCTGAGGGATGCAGAGAGACTGCAGACATAACAATGACCTTTTTATTAAGACCCTGAAACACAAGACGAGCTCTGACTGCAGCTACTGAGGAGCTCATCTAATTCATCTGAGCCGCCTACAGTCAACACACCTGGCCATAAGGGCAGAGGGATTGACAGGGAGTATATAAACTAATAAAGATCAAGAAAGGAAAGAGTTGGAGATCAAATGGACATTGGCTAATACCTTTAGGGTAAAAATTACTTTAAAGCTCCGTCATGCTCAGTACTCAGAGATTAGATTTTTTTCCTAATCTCTTTTTTAGGGTTAGGGTTAGGGGTTAGGTGGGTAAAGTGATAGAAATATCACATTTGCTTAAGTGGCCTTGACTTTAATAGTGTGGATGGATGGATCTACAATTCTGGTTAAAATTTCATGCATCAGATTTTTTTTCAAGCTGCCCTTATCGTTGTAATACAGTGAGATAATCAGTCATTCCAAACGTCTTATGAATGTCAGTAGATTCAACTCAAAATGCTAACATTTTGGAAGAAAAAGTAGCGAATTAATGTGCATAAGTGTATGTATCAAGCACATACATACACTTATAAGATAATATAATATAAGATAGGTATATTGATATATAAGATAGGTAGATTGATAGTGTAGACCTCTGGTTATATACAGTATATATACAGTTATATACAGTACAGTGCTAACAGTTTCATTGTGGAAATTTACAATTTACCCAGTGCAATAAAAAGGATCAGGTACTAATGAGATTACTGTAAATTATACAACCAGCAATTCCATTACACTAATTTGATTGGATAAGTGGTATTCCAAGAGTGCTAAATTTTAGTATATCTGCACTGGGATGTTTCACTGTTTGTATTAGTCTGTTCACCACATCAAATTCCAATTCAAGCCATAGTTCATTAGGATGAAACCGCTGCAATCTTGCTATGATATCATAAGCATAAATGGCAAATGATACATTTTTCAAAAATATAATGTTTGATTTAAAAATAAGAAAGTTCATCAGATGAAGTACTGGAAGTATTGCTGACTTGACCACAGCCATTCAGTCTAAACGTAAATCTATGGCCAAAATCTTGAGCTTCATGTCCTCATCAGCTGCTTGGAGATCAGATTAAAATCAATCATCACTTCTGATTGGGTATTTTTCTGTACATGTTTCCACATAGAAAGCTATATTCTGGCACCAGGATTTTCAGGATGCCACTGTTTTCATACTGAAGTTGACAACCACACACAGACTATGTAATATGTAGAATAAAAAAGTATGACCTCAGAGATAGTTACCGCCATAAATTTCCCAAACAAAGAAAATAGAATAAAGTACAAGAAGTTAATAATGAAATGATTAAGAAAAGAATAAAGTAAAGATTCAACAAAACAATAATCCAAAACATGAAACAAAATCAATGGTGTTAAAAGTTAAAAGTGCCACAATCTGAAGATGGTGGTGTAAATGAGAGAAACAGATGTATAAAGAAGGCAATAAAATTTGGTATAAATTAAATATCATTGTTCATTTAGTCCTAAGGGTATGCAGACTGTTACACATTTATAAAATAATAACCATGGATTAATATGTTAAAAAATGGTTTGAAGCTTCTCTTTATCCTGGCACAATAGTTTGTGACCCTTTGGCGTCACTCTGGGTGCCTTCCTTTGTGTGTTGATGTTTTGGAACGTTTGACACAGCAGCCCTGTGTGTGTGTGTGTGTGTGTGTGTGTGTGGGCGTGTTATGAGACAGACAGCTCCAGCTGGAGGACTTACCACTGGAGCAATCGGCTCCTCCCCAGCCGGGTTCACACTGACAGGTGCTGGGGGCCACGCAGCGTCCGTGCACACATTTCTCAGCACAGTGCGCTTAGGGAAGAAGGGATCAGCGTGGGAGGAAGAGGGAGAAAGAGAAAACAAGGGAAACTTGGGTCAGATTTCATTCCTTCAAATGGACATAGCCAAAGTGAAGATAAGCCAATGGGAAAAACAAACACGGGAAAAAAAAGACGCATGCTGACCTGCTAAACAGCGTGACTATTGCTCAGACAAAGCACACACAGGATGGAGAATCAAAACAAAACCACAGTGATTCAGCCTTTAGAAATTATTAAAGGATCGAGTCTGTGTTCCTGGCAGAGGGGAAGCTTTGATGAGTTGTTAGATCTAATAGCATTGACGGTAATACCAATGTTTTACCTACTGAAAAGATTACTGAAGTGTAGTGCAGTGGAAAGAGGACAGATCTACACTGAGAACAGAACCAAATCCATTACGCCATGCAGCTTTACAGCAGAATATAACAGCAGAATTTCCATGATCGCGAATGAGCTCTGTGCTTAAAGCTGACACATCCAGGCTGTGTTATAGATCCTGGACTACAGAAAGAAATAAATGTGAAAATAATGAGTTACAGTACTCACAGCCTAGCGCGAGCGGTGAGTCACAGTGTGTGACATGTTCAGGCCACACCAAATGAAATGTCATTCACTTACCATATTAAAAGTGACATATACTACATGGCCAAATGTATGTGAACGCCTGACCTTCACACCCATGTGTGAGCCTTTCCCAAACTGCTGCCTCATAGATGCAAGCACCAAATTGTACAGAATCTCTTTGTTTGCTGCAGCATAAAGAATTCCCTTTATTCCCTTTCCCTTCAGAACGTGTTCCAGCATGACAATGGCTTTCAGAGCAGCAAAGTGGTGACTAAATCTTGAATGGGATGTTCAACAGACTCACATGGGTGTGACGATCAGGGGTCCACAAGCTTTTTTTGCAATACAGTGTAAAGAAGTAAAGCAGATGCCATTATAACACATATAGAAAGAAATATAAGAAAATCATTTAACTACATCATTTCATAATTGTAACATAATTTGTACTGACTTAATCATGGATCGATAAGTTATGGGATCACATTTCTGGACAATACTTTATATCTAAAAACATTATAAACATAATCCTCAAAATTTTATTCTACTGAAAATCTTCACCTTAAAATACCTAAAATCGACAGTTTATTCCGCTGACTGATTTCTTCATTATATATTAATTGACTTCATACAATATTATTTATTATGTTGTTAAAAAAGAACTATTTCCTACTGGACATAAGAGAGCATTTGTCAAGGTCATGTCAAACCTCCACATAATTATGGACAAGTTTTAAATATAACAGCTTCTTTTAGAGCGCAAATAAAGTCCCCTCTGGGCAATTAGATGACATTTTCACATCCGCTGTAATATGAAAGCTGATTCATCACATGAGTTATCAGCCTATTGTCCGACAAACACATGCTTTTTAACATCCGAAGTCACCCTCGCTGCCCTCACTGTACACCATCACTGCCCTCAATGTGTTCTTCTGTCAGGCTAAATCAGTAAAATGATAGGACAATAAAAAGGAAAAAAACTTTTCTTTTATAGTAATGAAGGAAAGTGTAGTTAAACAGGGATGATCCTTTAGCATTTCCTCTCCTAACATAATTTTTTTTCCAATTTTGGTTTTATTACAGACTTGTTCTGATTAATATTACATTAATATCACATTAATATTACATTCAAGTGGAATGTTTATTTTAATGCAAACAGAACAAATGAATAATCACTGAATACACTGATATGTTACTTGTAATTAAAGTCTATAGTGTCCTATTCAATTAACAACAATCAACAGGACCAAAAGTTTTCTGTCTCTGCTCTTAAAAGATTGACTTAAAAATTGTCTTAAAGCAAGTAGTTTTGTGGGGTTTATTTCTGGGATAATTCCATGGATCCTTTTCTTTTGAAAAGTGCACACAGTTCAGTATATTTCCCTCTCCTGTTTTTTGAGTGTTTCCTTTATTTCTTACATGCCTGTAAGGTATGAGTCAGATCAGGCACATTGAGGAAATGGAAAATGGAGACTGGATATGAAATTTTGTTTCAAGTATTCATTGGGGTGAATGCTGATGCCATCCGTTTTTATGTGTTCACTCAAGCCTGGCCTTCCAAACAGCTCATGGCAGCTTCATCCTCAAAACCTGCACTTCTGCATGGAATATTTGCTGAGAAATCCACTAATTAAAACCTTTCATAGAAAATTCCAGCATATTTTTTGTTATGAGTTGTCTGGTAGATAAATTCACAAGAGACACATGGTACTTGTTTCTAGATTCAGAGGCTGAATATTACTTACGAACACACATCTCCTTGCTCTCATAGAAACCAGGGCAGCACTGAGACTTGCGGCGGTACATGGTCTTGTTTCCTCTCCGGTATGCCGTCTTGTAGCTCACCCTGAATCCACCAATTCAGATCATTAGTACAATAAAAAGTCGCATAAAAAAAAAATCGCATCATTCAATAAAATTAGATATTGTGATCGCATATTGAATGTCATGAAAATGCTTATACAAATACCAGTATGCCATATTTGTGTTAAACTTGAGTGCTACCGAATTCTTTAATCTGATTGGTCTTGAGCAGCAGAGCTCACCTCACTGCTGATTATTTACCTATAACATGATGCCTTGTTCAGTTGAAATCCTTACATATTCTCCATTTCTAATTCCTTAGTTAGTTTAACAGAGATACAAAATGCATAACACTGTGCTTTCTTACCTGTGGCGTGTGCACTTGAACCATGTGAGGATGTCAGTGCAGCTGGTGTAATACACCTGATCATACGGGTGTGCGTACGACTCCTGCACGGTGACAGAGTAACTGTAAAAAGATCAACACGACACACAAAGTGCACGTTACTATGGACACTTCTGTGAGTGGTTCATAAGGTTTGTGTGTGGTCCTCTGCAGCACAAGTGGTGAGTATGTTAATAGGCCATAATGAAGGTATCAGTGTAACGTCTCAGCTTTCACACACTTCTCGCTGTACATGGGTGGTCCCTAATTAAAATCAGTGTAGAATCATATTAATATGATTCTATAGTGAAAAAAACTCTGCTGTAACAAGACTGAGATCTTTAAAATTTCTGTGCAATTCAAATGTTGAGAAGTAATATATAAGGAACGCAATTTACTGTATATCGGTTTAATAAAAATGCATCACTGTAGGGAAATTGAAAAGTTCCTAATTGTTCACTTTCTTTAAGAAAAATCAGAGGTCCAAAATAATAATACATTAACAGTTAAAAATATTGCCTGATGCCTTACAGTCAAATTCAATATTTTTTTGGAAAACAAACATTTTTGGTGAAGTTTGGTTAATAATTTGGTTTATGAACTTTTGCATTTAAACTAATATAATCATCATCATTCAGCCCATCCTCATTCGGTTTACTCTCTCTCTCACTCATTTTCTACCGCTTATCCGAACTACCTCGGGTCACGGGGAGCCTGTGCCTATCTCAGGCGTCATCGGGCATCAAGGCAGGATACACCCTGGACGGAGTGCCAACCCATCACAGGGCACACACACACACTCATTCACTCACACACTCACACGCTACGGACAATTATCCAGAGATGCCAATCAACCTACCATGCATGTCTTTGGACCGGGGGAGGAAACCGGAGTACCCGGAGGAAACCCCCGAGGCACAGGGAGAACATGCAAACTCCACACACACAAAGCGGCGGCGGGAATCGAACCCCCAACCCTGGAGGTGTGAGGCGAACGTGCTAACCACTAAGCCACTGTGCCCCCTCATTCGGTTTACTAGTCTTTAAAATGTCTTACACATTCTCAAGTCTGATCCTTTTTGCTTAGCACATTAAAGTACATTCTCTATGACTCCGGTCTCCTGCTTGGGATTCTGACTCATTTTTGCCTCCTTACACTGTCTATGTGACTTATGATTTGGATGGTGGACATTGTGTTTGTTTCTCAATAGAACACCTTGCAGCTGTATTCCATGACTCGTCATTTTGCACAAGAACAAACCCCCGCATCACGGCAGCCTTTTGTCTCTGAAGCAACAGTGCTGTTTACATGTAGACTTGCACATTTTGTCATCGATACGGACCAAATGATAATCAATGGGCAACCAAATAAAGAATCCTCGGATGAAACAGTGGCATGGTATTTAGTACATTTGCCTCACGCTTCCAGGGCTGGCGGTTTGATTCCAACCTCTGCCAAGTGTGTAGATTTTCTGCTGGATTCCTCTTGGTACTCTAGCTTCCTCCCCAATTCAAAGTGTGGACTGAGTGGCATCAAATTGACTGTAGTGCATGTGAATAGGTATGTGATACACTGGCATCCTGTCTAGGGTGCCCTGCCTTGTGGCTCCAAATTCCCTGGGACCCAGTAGGATAAGCGGCTCAAGGTAATTTTACAGACACAAGTGTGCAGGGATTTCTTCTGACAATGTCAGTTGAAAAGCTTATAAAAGAGAGCCTTTAAGGAAACGGATGGTTCATTCGTGCATATTTGGAGGACCATAATAAAGCCTATCATTGAGTCAGACAATTTTATTGACGCTTCAGTGACATGTAAGACATTCATTTTTAACACTACAAATTTAAGGCTTATTTCACAATTTCTAAATACAAATACATGTACACATATTTGAGATTAATTCAAAGTCAAATTATACAAATTTCTGTATAATTTGTGTCTCTGTGCTATGTAAAAAAAACAAGCTTGAACAGTGGTGACTAAGTAGCGGTAAGTACCATCCATTATGAAATGAACCCAGGCCACAATCACGCTCACACTTTGTCCCTGCTGGCGCTGTTCGACAGCCTCCCTCTTCACGGCCGCTCAGAGCACTGCAGCTGTTACCACGCATTACTCTATGAAAATAAATCTATCTGGGAAAGCAGCCTCCACCTTTGTTCTTATCCAATCTGCTTTAATGGATTATTGAGTCATTCCATAATCTGGCTGCAGGAATCTTCTGCCCATTAAAACAGTGTGCGTGTGTGTCAAAGAGGAAGACTAGACTGTAGGAGTGGATGTTTGTGAGCTCCTGTGTGTTTTCCTCTGATGTGGAGGTGGAAATAAACTGAAAGAAAGCCTAAATATTTATTTGGTATAAACCTTTAGTTGAGGTTTGGACTTGTTTTCTATTGTAAAGTCTAGCAGTTTTCCCAAACCTTCAAGTTAGATCAAGTTAGTTTGTTAGCTAAGTTATTTATGTTATTTAGCATGCTCAAATGAGTAAATGTTCAGTTTGGATTGTGAAGTGTCTGTGTCTGGGCTCTCCAAATGTTCTCTGTCAGTTGGTTTCACTTTAGAGCAGTATAGTAGCTAAAAACTGCTGCTCCGTGCTTAGGCAGGACTAATCAATTCATTTCTAATGATCTGAGAGATCTGCTTGGAGCTGCATATCAAAATATATCAACTGGTTCCGTATCAGTAAGTGATATACAGTAATACAACCTTGCAGTCTTGTGGCTCCATAGCAATGGTAGCCAGGGTACAGATCTATTTTACTCCTAGTGAGATTGGCAGCTGTATTCTGCATCAACTAAAATTGTTTTCATTGTAACTCCAGAGAGTTCAATAAGAAATCAGAAACCATTACAGAAATCAATCCTGATAGAAGTTAAGGCATGGTGGACTGTCTCTAAGTCTGTTGTGCTGATGTTCTTAAGGTGATAAAATGCTGATTTAGTACCTGCCTTGACATGACTGCTAAAACTGATCTCAGAGTCCATTAGAACATGGTTATGAGGTCTTTAGATTTGAGATCTCTTGAGTCCAGATAGGAAGCTAGTGTGCGCCTATCAGTGTTGAGAGTACATATTCAGCATTGCAGGTTCAGTAGTTGGCAAATACACACAATATGTTCAAGGAAACAGGGAAATGCTTTAGTGTAGTTTCGTAATGAATATTATTAAGCTTTTAAGGAATAAACGTTTATTCATGACAAGCCTTGATCTAATGATCAGAAGCAAGTTAAACAAATTTGGTCAGATATTTTGTGTTATTCACTTATTTTATTATATTTGATAGACAATTTCTTTACTTTGGCCATGTTTTTAGTATAATACCTGTAAATAAGCTGCAGCTATTACCGTTGGGATGTGGTAGCTGAGTGTTTAAGGTGTTGGATTACCAATCAGTAGGTTCTGAGATTGATTCCCAGGTCTGCCAGGCTGCTGCTACTGGGCCCCTGAGCAAGGCCCTTAACCCTCAATTGCTCAGTTTGTATAAAAATGAGATAAAATGTAAACTTGCTCTGGATAGGGGTGTATGCTGGTAATGTAATGAAAAATATTACCAGTTATTTGAGCTTTCACACTAGTAAGAAAACTTGTCTCAACCAATGAGATATCACTCATGAAAGTGATACCAACAAACAAGCCTTCCTTGTGACTAGTGAACATGAACATGTGCTGTGGTGATGTGACAATAAAAGTGACTTGACTAGTGGGATGAAAATTAATTAATTACATATATTCTCACTATAATAAATCCTTTGCGGCAGACACTTGCTTTATCATGAATAGCAGTGGGCAAAAGTCACATACTATTTTTTTCAGGGAATTGTATGCCTTCTTTCAGTCTAAGATCACAAGTTAGTCACAGTTCACACTGCTATGGTTATATTTTCCTTCATGTGGAAATTTATTTCTCATATTACATATAATAATAATATGACATTACAGCAGGCAGGTTGTGTAGGAATTTAACTGTGTGTTATATTAAAGCTGTGTGTGTGTGTGTGTGTGTGTGTGTGTGTGTGTGTGTGTGTGTGTGTGTGTGTGTGTATACCTCTCCCAGTGGCTGCAGACGTTAGGGTCCTCCAGATTCAGTGATGATGTCACTCCCATAAGGCAGCATGACAAGCCCAGGAGGACAAAGGCACAGTGCCACAGGAGGGAGAGCATCATTAAGGGAAATACCTTCAGGCAATAAGAAACATTAAACCACATTAGACAAAACAGAAGTGTTCTTGAGTTTTCTTTCCACACAGAATCTTAAAAATACTAACATTTGACATGTGACCCTTTTGTACTGACAGATTACTGGTATTAAACTGGTAGTTTAATGTCAACAGCCACATTTCTAGCAGATGATCCCTTAGTCTCATCCTTAGATGCTGTACTCATACACAACATTGTGAAATCTTTTCACCCTTTTCTAGTTACATGCTTCAGAATCATTATTACTTTCATGTTTACAGAAGGAAAACAAAGTGACCTTCCAGAGACAAATCTCCCTTTGTAGATAAAAGCACTGTCATGCTGCAACATGTTTGTGACTCTTAGCTGCACTGCAGGGAAACTCTAATGCTCAAGCTTACAAAGACATTCTGTACAATTTTGTGCTTTAGGCCCACAAACAGGTGGGTGTACTGGTCAGGTGCCTACATACCTTTTTCCATATAGTGCATAATGCAGAAACTATTACAATATTAATAAACTATTTACCTATAATAAAGTCTGCTGGTAAGACAGACATAAAAGAAAGTCTCTCGTGTTATCACACACCTTTTCGACCCTGGATCAATAAAGTAAAAAGGCTTTCAAAATGTTTGGTCATATCTGTGAGAGGACACACAAATACACTGGTATGAAAACAATCACAAATTTGTCTGAACTCTGAAAGGTAGACTTAGAGCATTTACTATGTGCAATAAGTGCCTTTAGGTTTCCTTTAAGTTATTTTTAGATTTGGATTACTTTTCCTAATCAGTCAATCCAAACATATGTTTTTGTGTGTGCATGTGTGTGTGTGTGTGTGTGTGTGTGTGTGTGTGTGTGTGTGTTTTCGGGATTATTTTTAGCTATTGTTCTATTGAAGGGTATTCGTCTAGTCTGCACATTAGTCATACTTTCTCAGCCTCTGTGTTTTGACAAGCTCCTTCTTCCTACTACAGCAGTGTCACTTGGTCCATTCATCATTCAAGAATCTAAATCCTACTATGAAATATGGATTTAAATTCTGTACGAAAGGGCAAAGTACTTCTGACATCTGACTTTTATTAACTAAAACTGAACCAGATTGTCATATTTGTTTCATGAAAGTTTTCAGGAATAATCTATCTAGAAACAGAAAGACAACACTGGAGGAACCTATGTATGAAGATTTAAGGTACAGTCCCTATAGAAGCACTGGGAGGAAAATAACTGTAAAAAGAACACATGCAATGAGTAACGTTTTGATCGTCAACATTTAGACACACTAAAGTTTTTTCTTGAGTAGTAATTTCTTGAGTAGCTTTCTGGTGTAGTTTTTCTTCTGCAAAATGGTTTCAAAATTATCAGCACCCCAAGATTATAATTTGCGAATGTTTCCCCAGAGTAAGACCTTTGAGTTGGTATTGCATTTCAAGGTTAGGGATACTTATAGAAGGATGATGGAGAATTCATTCATGCTCAACATTTCTAGGTCATTTATATACTTCGTCTGGTCCATGTGGACGACCATCTACAATTCAGATCATAAGCTCAAATCCAGGGATTGTGATGGACATTGTGTTAAAAGCATCTTTCAATTGTTAAAAGATCCATTTTGAAGTCTTAACCTTCTAACTAATTTACTTTTGGCCAGTTCTCACCTACCAGCAAGCTCTGCTCTATCACATGACACCTATCAAAAAGGAAAGCTTAGGGCCAACATGTGTTTCCTCTAAGACAGGTAAAACATGCCAATCGCAAAATTTTAAAATGCTGCATAACACACACACACACACACACACACACACTCACACGCAGAAGACAGTGTGATTTAAAAATAGGGCCATATAAATAAGTCAGAAACAGTTGTAACAAGCAATGGGAGCTTAAGAGTAGGTTTTAGAATGCACAGTGTAGTTGAATCTTATGATTTTCAAGTTTTATTCAAAGCCACATCTGGAAGGGCAGCAGATACAAAACTACAAATTTGTTTGTGCTGTGCAAAGTGTTAGTATTTTTGGTGTTAACAAAACCCAAATCCTCTGTATCAGTATATTTCAGCCCAAACCCTGGTGCCTCTCCCAGAGGGTTAAGACATCACTCTTGAAAGGCAGGAAGCTTTGTGTTCGGTAAGCCGTCAAGAGACAGATCTAGTAACTTCCCATGGCTTTCCCAAATTTCCTTGCTGTGGGATCCCCCAAAAATGTCTCAACATACACCATCTTATTATGGGTTTCCTAAATGGTGATAGACAAAACATTGCTACATTTACAGTATGCTGAAGTCAATAACAAGTCCAGGAGTAATAACCATGCTTCTATTTATATGTATGTTTAAAAACAGTACGTGAAAAGCAACCATTTGGGCCTTCATGAATGTCTGTAAAAGTGTACAGTTAAAGCACGTTTAGGATTTTGCAAGCAAATTATTTTCAGTGTTCTGTAACAGATGTGTTTAGTCAGACCTGCTGTGTGTAGCTGCATGCAATCAATCTCCTTCATCCTGTGCTTTTTGCTCGTGTGATTGACAGGACAGTGTGGCAGTCGGGGCTGCGCTGATAATGGCTGCTTTGCTGCCAGCCTGAACCACATGTCATTAACACACTGGCACTGCTTCGTCTCAGACAACTCATAGCTCTCTCTCTTTCTCTCTCTCTCTTTTTCAGTTAACAGCAATGCTAAAACAAGGCTGCTCTCTCCTGTTGAACAAATTCCTCCTGTTGGACTGATAGAGCTTAAACAAAGCAACTCTGCAATCAACAGTCACGTCACACTCAGCCGGCTAAGCTAGGTTAAAAAAACAACTCGAATGAGATGAAACTAGGGAATATAAAGGGGAAAAAACTATTTAAAAAAAACTAAAAACTATAGCTGAAAATGTTTACTGAAAAAATTACTCACCATTTTTGCTTGTTTTTCTCTTTTTTTTCAAGAACATCAGTTTGGTAATTGTCTTGATTTTACTATACACAGTATTCTGTAAGCACAAAATCATTACTCCTGTTGACTCTATACCCAGGTAAGTTATAACATTTATTACCTGCCGCTACAATTAGCTTTAGATGTTAATGAACAACATGATTAGCCATTACAACAGTATGTTCTGATCATTCTATAGCAGCAGTCATCTAATGTCATGTACTAGAAACAAACAGATGTCAAGAATTAACTGGTGTCTTAACCAAACCTTTTATGACGACAATGAGAAACACAAAGCGAGAATTCCAAGTTTAACATAGAAGGCTTGCATGAAAATTTAACTAGAAATAATTGACATGCAAAAATCAACCAGGAGTTAATTACTGCATACTTAGAAAGACAAGGAACAAGATCTTTTTAAACCCTTCCCAGCATTCTAGACACATTTCCAACACTTTCACTGTATCTCATTTACTCAACAACTGTTCTCCAAGCACTGTATCTGCTTAGCATGCAAAACTGAACCAGACCAGTTTCTTCTGATCTTTGGTTTCGTGTTACTACAATAGCGGCAACCCAGTGACACCAGAAAACAGTAAGGTTTTTATAGCCTGAGTCTCTGAGTGAGCCTAACAGACGACTTTGTAAGGAAGAAAGAGTGAAGAGTACGCGACCGGTCTCCTCTCGACAGTTTGAATAGAAGCAGCAGCGCTTGCCCTGCTCTGGTTTCACCTAACTGGCTGGACACAGCTGCAGACGCAAAGCCCTCCAACAACTGGGAGGTCACACAAACAAGGGTGCTGCTGTGGTGTCTGAAAAGACCCATACACACAGGGGTGCCTGAAGGAAGGGATTTTGGGACTTTGATACACAGAACTGAAGCCCTAAATCTAACCAAGGTCCATTTATGAGCAGAGATTGTGCGCTCTGAAGTGTTTCCAAGCTCAGGCAAAGGGGCAAATGGAACATCTCTAAATATTTGCTCTGTAGCACAAATGCGCCGCTCTGATGAGTATCAGCGCTGGCTATTCAAACAGCATGTACTGTAGATGATATCTCTTTCAATGTGAAGGAAATAGCCCCATTAATAGACTTAATCAGCTTATTAAAGTTGCAAACAAACAATGTTTTGTTTTATTGAAGTTTTATCTTAACTATGAGAAGAATTTCTTTTTAATAAAACACTTAAGGCATAAGCCATAAAAACTGAGACCTCTTTCTCTGCATCTTCATGCTTGCAGAAACCCAGATTTCACCAGGCTTTTCCAGTCACCTAATGACTCATATTCATCTATCTTATTGTACCCTCTACTTTATTTAGTTACACCCATCAGTTATATAAACATGTATTTTTTTTATTCTTCTTTCTTATTTGTCATTCTCATTTTACAGTGGTGAAATGCAACTAAGTACAATTACTCACATACTGTATTTAAGTTTAAATTCTAGGAACTTGGACTTTACTTGAGTATTTACATTTGATAAAACTTTCAACTTCTACTTCACTATATCGCTAAATCTAAGTATTGTAGCTTTAACTCCGCTGAATGTGTCTGACAGCTTTAATTACTAGTTACTGATCAGAACACGATTCTGAAAGGGTTCATAAGAACACATGGTGATGCTTTCGTTAAGAAGAAGACGTTATTTTAACATTTATTGAAGGAGTCTCCAGTTTCAACAATTTTTTCTTTCCGGCACTTTTTGGGTTTCTAAGTAAAAAGATTCTCCTATTAACTCTATGAGAGAGAAAATCTCATACAATCAAATGTAAATGTAATATATTTGATGTGATGTGATGTGATATATGAGCACTTACAGACTTGAGGTTGAGCTGGTATTGGAAAATAGTCAACTACATCACGGTAACATTACCACTTTATTGCACTGCATCACCCCATCGTTTAGCAGCATGTCCAGAACACAGCTGACAGACAGGGAAAGTTCACCTCTCACTTGCTGTATTTAGCTGATCATCAACACACCTTTTACTAAACACTAATATACAATGAGTATAGATTCTATCACATACATACTTGTGTACTTCAATAGCCTAGGTGCAACGGTAATGTGATCGAAGGGAAGTGAGTTGATTAGAAAGATTCTCGTCACTCCACTGGGAATCTGTCCAATCTGCTATGGATAAAACTACAGTGTAAAAGGTCCTGCTAAACATTTGTTGGACATGTTGGTAACAGAAGCAGGTGTAACCCCGAGCCACATTTCTGCTCCAAAAAATTCACCCAGAATAATTAGTTTTCAAGTCACAGGCTGCTCTCTGCCTGAGCTTTTCAGAGCATGCAGGCAGAAAAGGAGGGGTTGTCCATGGGTAAAGCCACTCAGGGGGCTAATTAAAAACTCAACAGACTCTGCATTAAACTGCTCTCTCTCCAAACTGTCCTCAACTCTCTTTTTATGGGGACAGGTGGTGCCTTGGGCATGTGTCATGATGAAATGGGATTCTTTCCCTCCGATTCCATCAAATGTTCCTTTTTTGGACCTGCTTGAATCATTTGAAACTTTCAGGTGTTAATGTTGGGTTTACAACCAACCAACAATCAGCCCACCTCTACAGTGCTCCAACAGATTATTTCAAATAAAGTCAGTGCTATGCTCTCTGCTTCCGCTCTGAAGTGAAATCTCAAATTTCTTGAGCATGTGCTTTATTGATGCCAGCATGAGGATATGGTTTTAACAAATGTTATGTCTCACAGACGTTTGCATGGCCCCAGACTGAGGGAATCCAGGGCATCCAGACAAGTGCAAGCTGGAGCCAGTATTTTAGCCAAAGTGAGTGGATCTGGAAATGAGTGTTGTGTCTACCAGTCCCATAAACAACATGTCTTCTACCCTTAAGAGCCCTAGAAGAGCCTGGGGAGGAAATACAGGATTATCCACTTTAAATGTAAGTGGATTCTGACACAATCTTAGGAACAGAAGCAAGAGCTTGCATCTCACCACTTCTAACACAGGTCTATTAGATACCAGGGTGATGTCTATAATACAAAATTTCAAAATGCTCTTCCAAAACTGTTACATTCAGACGGCAATTGGTTAATTAAGGACAAACAAATTTCTTAAAGGTTTATATCACAATGAACCAAGATATACAACCTTGGATTATTAACCAATTTACAGAACACTAATCTAAAGCTTGCTGTTGTGTTAAAGTCATCATAAAGTTATCACTGTTTCCCATTTTATCCGTTTTTATTGCCCTTTTTGCTTGACTTTATTTATAAAACAATACAAAGATGAAATAATAACATTCGATAACATACTCTGAAAGCATTAACCTTTTTTCAAGACACACGTATAAAAACCACTAAATCAATAATCGGAGTTGTTCTAAACATAATTAAGTTCTTAGCTTTAAACCAGTTGAAGTGATTCTGTCTGGAACTCTTTTAAGGGCTAGATTGAGGGACAAAATGGAAAGGAATAGAGTTCTAGATTAAAGCTGTGGCATGCAAAATGTTTTACAATATCCGAGTCATCTTTCTGGACAATGAAATGATCAGATTACCATTTAGTTTGTGAAAAAAAAAAATATATTGGTTGTCATATTTTTGGGGTTGGAGTGTAACACTTACTTTGTTGCATTATGAGTTCTTCTCAAGTGACCACTTGATTTCCTATAACATCCATCCAACCATTTTCTGTAAAACCTTTGATCTACAGTACACAGGGTCACAGTGAGCCTGGGGCCAATCCCAATATACTCAGGGTATAAGGTGGGGGACCCCTGGACGGGGTGTTAACCCATTATTGGGCTCAATCCCACAAAAACTCACTCAACAGTTCATACACTTCAGACTATATAGAGATGCCAATCAGCCTACAACACATGTCTTTGGACTGGGGGATGAAACCACAGTGCCTGGAGGAAACCCCTGAAAAAAGGAAGTACATGCAAACTCTACATACACAGCATGGAGGTAGTAATCAAATCTCCAGAGGTGCAGGCAAACATGCTAACTTCTAGGCCACCGTGCCCCCTGATTTCCTGTAAGATGTTTTTATTAAAGCAGTGATGCCAGTATAGTGAATATATCAGCTATTTTAGTACCTTTATTAAATCAGGCTCTTTATTGTTAAGGACATGTGTGCAGTTCTTAAATATTCTGCTTTATATTTGCATCGTTGCAACATGTGGTAAATATCTTGGATCAGATAGTAGATGTCAGTATCTGCAATATGGACTAATCATAAACTGAATATTCCAATCACCATTTTCAAAAGATTTAAAAAGATTTAGCAAGGGCATTATCATCAACCTAGCTTGGTTTTAGGGTTTGGTCTGAAGAACGGTTTGAGTGGATTCAGTTTATTTTTAAGCCGTCCTGTTGGGACAGTCAAGGACAACACTTAGAAAGTAATTCAGACTTTCCCTGTATGAGTACTGGAGTGTGGTTTAACAGCTTAAATACAGACTAAAATTCTTCTCCATAACATCAGTGAAGCATTAAACCACCAAAGCCCATACATGGTAACCAAAGTTTTGGGGATTTTTTTTGTTGTGTTTTTATCTAGTGAGTGAATCAGGGCAGAGCTCTGCATTTCTATGGCACTGGAGGTTGCTGATTTCCCACACCATTCACTAAAGTAGCCAGTAAACACAGCAACGTGTGCCTGTCAGTCAGACGACATCTCTGTGAGCCGTTCCCACTGAGCATTCCCAACACACATCTGTCTTTGTGAAGTTAAAGAGACAACAAAATTCTGATGATTTTTCAGATCCAGATCTGTGTGTGAAACTACTTTCATTCACTACTGTACATTCCATCTTATTCAGAGTTCACAACTGTGCATAGTCATTCAATATAACTGCACACATCTTACAAATTATGTCTCTATATGACAATTCGGTATTTTTTTTTTATATATTTAGCCTTAAAGCTTGCCCAAACATTTCTGTTAACTATAACTTCTGATTTTTACTTGCATAAAGTAAATAAATGCATAAAGTAAATGCATAATCAGTGAGTGTGCTTCAGAATTTATATGTGTACAATTCCACAGATTTAAAACAAGAAGCAAACAAAATGAAACCAGTTGCAATGGTTTGGCATATTTTTATCTTCCAGAAGATGGCAAACTGATGCTCCGTGATGGCAAGCCCTTTAATTATACCATGGAATAATTCTGTTTTTATTGCAACCATCTGGAGCATCGTACCACTCCCAAAAATAAACAACACAATACAATAATACAACACTATTGGTCAAGTTATTACAAAAAGCACAGTATAATCTCACTAGCAACATTCTTAATGAAACTGAAAAATAGGAAGTTAAATAGAAATTGCATATGGAGTTATTTTCATCACATATTTTCCACTGCATTTATCTTTTAATGATGACAACATAGTGCAGTTGTCCATATCATTGCATACATCCTGTGAATATGTCTATAGAAATCTTTTAAAATGATAACAAATCAGTCAAGCTATCCTGCCCTCAACACAAACCAGTAGAGCTTTTTCAAAGCAGATATACAACCTTCTGGTCCATGTTGAAAGTAAGCAGAGTGAGCTGATTAAAGAACACAGTGACTGTTGATGAAAGATCATGTAACCACACTTGTTTAAATGCACTTGGATAGAAAATTGCACCACTTTTGTTTCCAAAAATATGCATGATAAAAATAAAAGTATAATGACTTACTTATGTCTAGAATGTAAGTATCAATTCACTGGTCAATTTATATACATATCCTTCATATATTTTTAATGCACCATGAACATTTTGTCATGTTTTCTCCCTTCCATCTCACACTCGAGTGCATGATGTATAATCAAACAGCATGAGCTTTAGCCTGTGGACAGACAGTCCGCTTCTCCATTCAAACCAGTCACATGACCGTGGATCCCACAGAGGGACAAAGCGCTCCACAGCAGGAACTCTTCACTTCTAGTGCCAAGCTCTAAGGACACTGGCAACACTTCCTGCATGTAAACAGTTCTGCCCCACAGGACTGACTGGCATTGCTTAACTCACGGATTTCTAACACATCTTAGCTGTTAATTCCACAGTACACATCCAGGTCGGTAAAAAGGTGCAGAACAGAACATTTCTGAATCTAAACTAGTAAAAAAAACTTCACTAGAAAAAACAAGCAGTGTGTAAATGTACTTAGTGCAGTATTGAGAAACTGTCATGTTTTTTGTACACAAATCTCGACATACAGAAATGAAAATCTTATGGACTAAAAATTTTTTTTAAAGGTTCCCTTTAAAAAACAACCTTCAAATGCCTCCAATAAACGTTCTAAATAATAATAATAATAATAATAATAATAATAATAATAATAATAATAATAATTTTTAATAATAAAAAAGTCACCTTTATTGCTTATAGTATGGAAGATTAGGCATACTTTATGTTCAAATAATACATAATAATATCCTTATAATAATAATATTTCAATTGTTTACATTTTATTTTATGCATAAAAGTGTCCTAACATGATTTCGAATGCAGTTTAAATAGTTCCCAAAAGTGACTGAAGAAACTAAGAGCTTACTTCAATCGTCTAACAAACATCAATCCCCTTTAATGTAAAATAAATAAATAAATAAATACATTGCATATTTAGACAGCTGGAAATTAATCGCTTCTTTAAATCACGTGCCCTAATAAACACGCACCACATTCAAACATTATTATGAAATCATTAGCAAACGAAACATATAAAGAGTAAAACTCAAAGTGAGAAAAACTCACCAGTTCTATGCGAAGTTACCAACTCGGTCCAAACTCATGGATCCGCTTTAAGGCGCACGCACTTAAAGAGAGGTTTTTGAGAGGTTCCTCAAAATATGTGCTCTGTGTCCACGGATTTTGAACTAAAGTTAGGCTATGAAACCGTCAGACGATGAGACATGGACGTGTTTTCAGTAGAAGAAACACAGAAGTCCTGTGAGCATCTCCAAAGCGCAGTGTGGAGCTCAGAGCGCAGAGCGCACAGCAGCATGGAGTGTTGGTTCATTAACATAGCAAAGGAGAGGAGGAGAACCACTTAAACTTGGAGTCCTGAGTGGAGAAAAGCCACTTTAAGGGCTTGTGTTCCTCAAGTTTTAACACAGAACAAACTATATGCTAGAATCAACCAATATTAAACCACTTTATTACCGCCTGTACATATTATCTAACCACATTTATCCACATTGTCTAACCTCACTGGAATATCCTGTACGCGCCAATTAATGTTTAATTGGCTTTAAATGCATGTACTGAATAATAACTATATAAAATTACAGGTCTTTCAAGTGATTTTCCAAATGGTTTGTATTTTACACCAGCACTGAATCTGAAACTGTTTTTTTTTTAAAGGTAGCTTGATTAAAAATAAAGGGGAACAGCGCCACCTAGTGTCCAAATAGAAAGTTTTTGTTTTAATCTGAATGTGGTGTCACACAAGGAAATGTCAGACATTTTAAAGCATACTAACACTGAACTCTCAGATTTACTAAAAAACAACAATGTAGATAAATGTAATAAGAATGAGAATTATTTGGTTTGAAAGACTAATCATTTTAATTGGAATTACAATACAATAAATAGTATAACAACTGTATCTTAGAAATTATCATGTCAAATATATAAAAAATAATGAATTTCCAGACCACATGGCTGTATGACATGAACAAACGGGTATCATGTTGAGAACCAGAGCCATAACAAAAGGATTAGGCCTGAAGTCTATAACAGCATGGGGAGCACAGTGGCTGTGAATGTGTAATCCTTCTTACATATTTAGGGCCAGTACCTTTCCCCTTACCAGTCTAGAAGGAAAAACAACTTGATATCAATGTTAATGGAATCAGAACCAAGAAGAAATTTATAAAGGCCCTATTCAGTCACAAGCAGCCCATTCAGTAAAAAAACAACCAGACAATGTGTACTACATATTTAGCACTAACTGAATTACTGGTAGTGGCATTAAATTGATGTAAGCAGCATCTGAATAAACAAACAAATAAAAAAAAGTTTACTGTAAAAAGAACAAGAAAATAATCAAGTAAAGAGCATCATTTAAAAAAGAAAGTTTACATAATGTAATGAAAGGAAGACAACAATCACGTCATACCAGCAGCATTAGTTGTTGTTGTCTTTCTCAGGCTCATATTTCCCCCTCATCTAGAGGCTTAATTATAATATGCCATTATTTTACTGGCCAATATGGTGAGCGAGGGAGCAATCTCTGAAAAAACTTAATGAAAAAAATTATTGTTTTGGTATGGGAGTGAAGTAAATCTAACACTGTGAGTAGGATTAAATATTAGAGACAGTAGTTTGGTGACAGTTTTAATGAGTGCAACACATATTTTACAGTATCATTACAAGCCACTAATTTTTAGGATTTGTTCTTTTTAATAGCAACTAAAATTGTGTAAACAAATGCTTTCTAAAAGTTAAACAAATGATGCACATCACATACAGGGTGGTTTTTATGTTAATGTTCTTAATAAAGTAAATAAATTAATTAATACTACTACTACTATTAATAATAATAATAATAATAATCATAATAATATTATTAATAATAATAGTAATAACAATAATATAATCATTATTGTTATTATTATTATTATTATTATTATTACTGTTATTATTATTATTATTATTATTATTATTATTATTATTATTATTAAAAACAGATTGACAGCTCTGTTGACCAATGAGCTACCAGACTTTAACAGGAAGTGTTGTTGAAGCCACTCCCCTGATTTCCTGCACTGGTTCATGTGTTCTTAAGGTGAGAGAAAGGGCTGTAAATAAAGTCAGTGACATGTTTTGCTGTAGAATTTTGGAGATGTAGGAATATTGTATATCATATTGACTTGAAGAAAACTGCGGAATGTTTGTTTTCAATTTTGTTGATGTTAAAAATATCTCCATTGTATCGCAAGCTGACGTCAGTCGTAAATGTGACCCGATTTCTGATAGATAGAAGTATTACATAATTCACCTTTAATGTTTATTTTAATTTTTATTTTGCACATATTACACACTACGTGTATTGAATTCATTAACGACCCGGAAGTGATTGTGAATCCACGTGGGTGAGCAGTATAGATATCTATGGGTGAGCAGCACGTGATGATTATTTTGCACACATTCCCAGCTGAGGTTCCTGTTGGTTAGGGGAACGTTTGGTTTGGTTCCCGAAACAGATCTCATTTAGTTCCATATATATTTTATGAACCTCATTCCATGTATTAAAAATACAAAAAAATAAATAAATAAATAAAACCAAAAGCAATATTTGGTCACCAGAACATTAGATTGTAATTAAACATAAGAGTACCAAATAATTATAATAATAGTAGTAATAATAATAATAATAATTTTTTAAAAAAAAAAAAAAAAAAAAAAAGCAAAAGCAATCTTTGGTCACCAGAACATTAGATTGTAATTAAACATGAGTACCAAAAAAAAAAAAACAATAGCAAATGTTTCTTGTCGGTTGCTGAGTAATCATAATCATGTTGTATTAAAGTACACAAAAACAGAGCTGGATTTGTTAACCAAAATATAAATTAATCAAAATATTAAGACTGTTTCCCAAAGGTAAATGACACATGAATACCACATTAGAGACTTCACCTGGTTAATACAAGGCAGTGTTCATGTAAAGATTTACTTTACAGATATGATCACACTACTTCC
This sequence comes from Tachysurus vachellii, assembly GCF_030014155.1. Lineage (NCBI taxonomy): Eukaryota > Metazoa > Chordata > Actinopteri > Siluriformes > Bagridae > Tachysurus > Tachysurus vachellii. Next base: position 13,124,246 of record NC_083479.1, read on the forward strand.
AAAACTTCTCCACCAGATAAAGACTCCTTCTCAATTCATCAGGACCACATGTTTACAGAGGTCTTTACCTATTTTAACTCTCTTCACAAAGGTAAGTGCACAGACTTTTAAAGTAATTCTGATTATTTTAGCGTATCTGATTTGTGCTATAAAAATCAATTGAAATATTATTACAAATTTCTTTGATAGGATCCGTGTCCCTTGTGTGATGAAGCGAAAGAAATGCTTGAACCATATAAACATAGGGTAAGATATTAACACTGTTCCATTAAGCCAGTATGACATTTGATCACCTTTTCACAGTGGAATTCTACATCAGTTTCACACTGCTTGTTACTCTTGTTAAGTTTATATTGCAGGAGGTTGACATTACTGTTCCTGAGAACAGCGTGTGGTACGACAGATACAAGTACGACATCCCAGTTTTTCATCTGAATGGACAGTTTTTGATGATGCATCGTGTGAACATAGCAGTACTGGAAAAGCGGCTGGCCAAATCAGAGAAAGAACTAGTTTAATTATTCTCAAATTTGTAAAATTCTCTGTAATAAATATATATGGAAAATAAAATATTGAGTTGTGGATGCTGGTGAAGGATGAGGATTATTAATTCTTTAATAAAAAAAAGTAGTAAAAGGCATTTTGTATTCTTTTCTGATCTACTGCAACAATTTTCTTTTACAAATAATATTACTGACAACAGCTTGAGTGAAAAGTAGACTCGTGTATATCAGAGTTTTTTGTATTTGGTACATCTCCTTTTTTTATTTTTTTATTTAATGACATTGTGCACTCGAGATGGCATGGACTCCATGTTTCTGCAAAATCATATGATCCATTTTAGATTAAATCCATTAGTGTCATCTAAACACCTGCTTCAAAGGAGGAGATTAAACATGAGGAAAATCTGACATTCTGTACAAAGCTGTACAAACATGGATAATATCACCCTATAAATGGGGCCAAGAAATAATGTAATAATTATACATAATTTTAAATATTGCAGTTTTTACCAATTGCTAGTCTCCTTTTTTCAAAACTCTACACACAATTCTCAAAACTGCACACACAAAATGCAAAATAGCTCACATCTTGTTCAAAAGGCCATAAACACGTCAGAATGAAGCATTTGCATCAAATGGAAAACACCTCTTTCATAATAATAAATTTCTGGATATACCATGTAAACACTGCTGTTCTAAATCTAAAGCTCTTTGGTCTTTCATAGGCTTATATCTACATTTCAATACAATGTTCTACAGTGAAAGTAATCTGCTGAGAGGGGTAAATAGTACACCGGAAACGGCAATGCAATGTAGAAACAGAAAATATGTATTAGGCCAAAAATTACTGTTGTATACATTAGCATACAACAAAACAATAAACATGTAAACCAAAAGTATATTCTTTACAGTAGAATACAGTAAATTGTGTGTGGGGTCCCGGTCCAGGAATTGCAGGGGGGAGGGGGGTGCAGTCCCCAGTGCTAAGCTTCATCTCTTCTCCGAGTTGGGTCTGGCCACAATACTTCGTCCACATAACAAGCTACGTTTTCTCTTGCCTAACATCGAGGAAAGTATCTCCTAGCATGGCGTATCCAACCTTGAACAGAGGCAACCTCTATGTCCCCACATGCGTCCTCCATTGCCTGGAGAAGATTGGCGATCATACACTTTCCAGTGCCCAGGCTGAGAAGAATTCCTCTATGGGATTACAGTTTTTCTCAATCGATTTGGTACATTTCTCCAAACTCAGGTAACAGCTCTCAAAACAGTTAACACAGCAAACTAAACACACTCTTATGCTGGCGAAACCGTTAAGTATTCACTGCACAATGAAACACAGCATTTTATTCTAGTAATGAATTTATTAAAATTCAATATTAACATCAAAACTAAAAGTTTGTTCTCTGTTGATTTTATAACAAATTCAGCTGAAGATACACAAAGTTAATGTTTTTCATTAAGTTCTTTAATGAGGAGTTCAGGTGTACAACAATAAGTTGTCACCCCACACACACAAAAAAAATATATATATATATTACATTTACATTTACATTTACAGCATTTGGCAGACGCCCTTATCCAGAGCGACGTACATAAGTGCTTAAATCTCTAACATTGAATACATTAATGCTGGCTCACTAAGTTACATACTTAAGATACCATGAGTTTAAAACATTTGTTCAAAGTTACAATGAAATTGTAAGTGTCAAAGGTTTTTTTTTTTGTTGTTTTTTTTGTTTTGTTTTGTTTTTTTTTTTTAAATATGCGAAAGATAAGGAAAGAAGTGCTAGTTGAAGTGTTTCCTGAATAAGTAGGTCTTCAACCGCCGCTTGAAAATATCCAGTGACTCAGCTGTCCGGACCTCTAGGGGAAGTTCGTTCCACCACCTTGGTGCCAGAACAGAGAAGAGTCTTGTAGTATACTTGCCTCTTACCCTGAGAGATGGTGGAACCAGTCGAGCAGTGCTGGTAGGTCGGAGGGTGCGGGGTGCAGTGCGAGGAGTGATGAGGGTTTTGTGGTAAGAGGGAGCTGGTCCATTTTTGGCTTTGTAGGCCAGCATCAGTGTTTTGAATCTGATGCGTGCAGCTACCGGAAGCCAGTGGAGGGATCACAGCAGCAGAACTTTGGCAGGTTGAAAACAATTTGCAGAGGATCATTTGATCATTTGCAGAGGACGGATTGCATTCATAGGTAGACCTGCCAGCAGTGCATTGCAGTAATCCAGTCTAGAAATGAGAAGAGACTGAACAAGTACCTGAGCAGCCTGTGTGGACAGAAATGGCCGAATCCTTCTAATGTTGTAGAGAAGAAACCGACATGAGCGAGTCACATTAGCAACATGAGAGGAAAAGGACAGTTGATTGTCCATGGTTACCCCAAGGTTGCGAGCTGTGGCTGAAGGGGAGATCAGATCGTTGTGCAAGGATATAGCAAGATCATGACCTGGGGATGAATCACCTGGGATGAAGAGCAGCTCAGTTTTGCTAGGATTAAGCTTTATCTGATGAGCAGTCATCCATGATGAAATTTCTGCCAGACATGCAGAGATCCGGTCAGAAGCTGTGGCATCTGCATGTGGGAAAGAGAAGATAAGTTGTGTATCATCAGCATAGCAGTGGTAAGAGAACGCATGTGAGGAAATAACTTCCCCAAGAGAGTGAGTATACAGGGAGAAAAGAAGAGGACCAAGTACTGAGCCTTGTGGGATGCCAGTGGAGAGTCTGCGTGGAGCAGATGTCACTCCCCTCCATGTTACCTGATATGAGCGTCCTTCCAGGTAGGAAGCGAACCATTCCCAAGCTGATCCGCAAATCCCAAGACTCCTGAGGGTGGCTAAGAGAGTCTTATGGTTGATCGTATCAAACGCTGCTGAAAGGTCAAGGAGGATAAGGACGGATGAGAGATTGGCTGATCTAGCAGCATGTAGTTTCTCAGAGACATCTAAAAGTGCTGTCTCTGTGGAATGAGCTGCTTTAAAGCCAGACTGGTTGGGGTCTTGGAGGTTGTTCTGTGAGAGATAGACAGACAGTTGATTAAAGACAATGCGTTCAAGAATTTTTTAAAGAAACGAGAGAAATATTTTGCATATTATTATGCAAATAAGTACATAGGTAAATAAAAAATAAAGTGATACATGTACTGCATTCATTGAATCAATTATTTTATTGATCATGCCTCTCAATTACATCTGGCCAGAGAATTTCATCAACATCACAGAAAATATTTTCATGAGTCATGCATCGTGGGAAAAAAGCCTTGAATGCTGTATCCATCATGCTTGTGCCCCAATATCTCCACAGGCCTCTTCCATCGCTTGAAGAAGACTTACTTGGTTGTAAGGGTTGCGATCATGTACTTTCCATCTCCAAGAGGAGAATTCCTCAATTGGATTCAGGAAAGGAGAATATGGTAGAAGAAACACCATCCTGAATTGTGGGTGATTCTCAAACCACTCTCGCACTAGTGCCCCAACAACTACAAAATTCCGCACCATTTGCTTCTGATCACCCTGCGGAAAGAGGATTTCATTGAGAGGTTTAAAAAATATAGGAGCCTTACTGTGTTGTATGGTCCCAAGACAGCATTGTGTGCCACAACACCAGTTGTAGAAATTGCTGCACAGAGAGTGATGTTGCCTCCTCGTTGTCCAGGGACATTGACTGTAGCACGATGGCCAATCGCATTTCTCCCTCTTCTCCTTTTTTTTTTGAAGATTGAAGCCTGCTTCATCAATATACAGAATCAGCATCAGAAAGGTCTTTATTGCCAAGTATGTTTTCACATACGAGGATTTTTTTCTAGTACAGGAGCTCCACAGTGTAAACATATAGGCAATGGTAAGAAATGAACACATAAATAATAGACAGTTGTATGTGCAAATTGAAATATAAGTGTGCAAATTGAAGTAAAGATGTGCAAATTCAAATATAGATGCGTACTTGTAGACAATGTAAGAATAGGGTTAGTTCTGTGTATGTTAGGTGTTCATCAGATGTATGTCATTCTGGTGCTCAGGGCTCTGTAGCGTCGGCCAGATGGCAACAGTTCAAAGGGGAAGTGTGCTGGATGTGAGCGGTCCAGAGTGATTGTCTTTGCCCTTTTGCTCACTCTGGAGAAGTAAAGGTCATGGAGAGTGGGGAGAGTTGTGCCAATGTTTCGCTCAGCAGTCCGGACCCTCTGTAGTCTCCTGAGGTCGGATTGGGTGGCTGAGCTGAATCAAACAGTCACTGAAGTGCAGAGGATGGATTCGATGATGGCAGTGTAGAACTGTTTCAGCAGATCCTGTGGCAGGTTGAACTTCCTCAGCTGGCGAAGGAAGTACAACCTCTGCTGAGCCTTTTTCACAATGGAGTCAATGTGAATGTCCCACTTCAGGTCCTGGGAGATTGTGGTTCCCAGGAATCTGAATGACTCCACTGCTGTGACAATGCTGTCCATGGTGAGTGGGGGTAGAAGCGGTAGAAAATGAATGAATGAATGAATCTAGACCTATGTCAAACAAGACTACATGGACTCTCATTGTAAAAGTAGAATGATATAGTTACTTACCGGTTTTCCCTCTGAAATGCACGGATAATTGAAGCCACTGTGGATCTGTTGATATTGGGCTGAACTCTCTGGCCAGCTTCTCTCAGTGAGAGACCATGATTTATGACATGGTCAATAAGTGTGGCTCTGATTTCATTTGAAACACGTGTGTACCCTACCCTCATTCTACCTCTCCTCCCTCCTCTTCCTCTTTACCCTCCTCTTCCTCCCTGTCCACCTCTTCTTATATTTTCTCTTTCCACTATACCATTGCCCTCCAATCTATCCATCTCTTCAAACTCTTCTCCTCTTCCTACATCCTCAGCTCTTCCTCCTACATCTTCAGCTCTCCTTTCTCTATCTCCTCTTCCTCTTCCTCTTCTCCCTCTACCCTGGCCACCACCTCTCACTCTTAAACCTCTTCTGTTTCCACTGCTCATACTTTTTTTTTGTCTTACTGTATCTCCTCATTTGTCTTCTTTGTTCGTCTTCTCTTCCCCTTTTGTAGTTGTTGTAATTACGTAAGAAAGCTGTGTGAACAATTAGGAAAATGGCTTTTTCTGTGTTAAGTGGAATACTAACTCATCATATAACAATTTGGCGTTAATTGAAGACACAAGGTGTGCAACTGATTATTTTACAATTCACAGAGTTTTGTTTGTTGTGTTTTGAAAATGCTTGTGATCTTTGTGAGGAACAATGAAAAAGTTACAAATGTTTTTCCTGATATATTAAAGATTTGGTTGGCTGTATGAACTGCTGTGATAAAATTAGGGATTTTTGTGCACAGTGTTTTGAGAAAAGTATGCTTTTGATTTGTGATTTGTATGACATGAAGGAGAATTTACTATCTGTTTAGGACAATTACAAAGTGTACTGATCACTGTGTTAACTGTTTTGAGAGCTGTTACCTGAGTTTGGAGAAATGTACCAAATCGATTGAGGAAAAACTGTAAGAAAAGGTGAATATGGGGGTAGGTACAAAACTACAAATTGTGGATGGGCGGCAAACCAGTTTTGGACCAGAACAGCCCTTATGAAAACTAACATTGTCCCATATAACCACAAACCTAGCAGGCGCCTGATCTGGATCAGGGACAAGCATTGTGTGAACTGCATCCAGAAAAGTGAGTATATGGCCAGTGTTGTATGGACCCAGTGTGGCATTGTGATGGAGGACCCCGTTTTGAGTGATGGCAGCACACATGGTTATATTACCCCCACGCTGTCCAGGGACATTGGTAATTGCCCTCTGTCCTATTACATTTCGTCCACGGCGCCTGGATTTGGTGAGGTTGAAGCCAACCTCATCCACATAAATAAATTCATGACGAATTACATGGGCATCCATTTCCAATACTCTCTGTAACAGACAAAATTATATACAGATGAGTAAATATGGTATGTCTGAAGTACTGGAAGTAGTGTTGCATACATACTGTACCTCTACAAAGTCATGTCACAGGTTCTTGACTCGGTCTCAAATGGCACCTTGTAAAGTTGTTTCATCTTCACTTGGTGCCGTTGGAGGATGCGTTGTATGGTCGACAGGCTTACAGCATTGATGTTGTTGAATATGTTGTCATTACTCAAGATATGCCCTCTTATCTCTCAAATCCTAATTTCATTGTTGGCCAAAACCATATTTTTAATTGCAGTCTCTTGTATATCTGTAAACAAGCGTCCTCGATGATGTCTTAGCCTTTCCACTCTGTACAGAATTCAAACACAGTATGTGTCCAGTATAGGAACTGTAAGCCATTTACAAAAAAATGTAGTACAGCATGATAACCAACCTCATTCATTCAGTGCAGTGTAGTAAATGGATGTCTTAGAGTTACAAATGTTTATGCAATACTAAGCAGTCATACGTATTTTACAGTACATTACTATAATGCTAAAATTGTCATTACATAGTTGCATACCTGTTTTCATTTCTGAAGGTTCGAATTATGGAAGCCACTGTAAATCGATTCAAGTTGGGCTGGACTCTCAGTCCAGCCTCTCTCACGGTCAAACCATGGTTCATTACATGATCAACAAGTGTTGCCCTAATCTCATCAGAGATGGCTCTCCTTCCTTCTCTTATTTGCTCTCGTCCTCTTCTTCCTCCTCCTCCTCCTCTTGCTCTCTGTTCATTGTGAGCATCCATTGTTCAAAACAGGTAATCTGAACTTTGACCTATTTATAGGCCTATCTATACTACTGCAAAGTAAATCAGTGATTGGTTAGTGATCAATTAAGCAATTAGTGTTTGCAGATGTGTCTGTGTGACCTGGTGACTAAGTGTAGCGTTTTGATTGGTTGTGTTTGGAAAAGGAAAGCAAGTCACTTCCTGATAGATCTTTGTGTTTTAGGTAGAGAATTGTGTGTAGTGTTTTGAAAAAAGAGTCAAAGGCTGAGAAATAGCTTATGGTTTTGAAGATTTGGCATGTAGTTTTGCACTTTGACTGAGAGGTTTCAAAAATCGTGTGACATGAACAGATTTTGTGTGTAAGCAATTGGTAAAAACTGTAAATATAAAATATAGTAAACATTCTCTTTCTTTGTTTTAAATATTTAAAATTCAAAAACTTATTTATTTCCAATTTTAAATGAAAATTTTAAATTTGGATTCACTGTTAATTTGAAAATTTAAGTACATTAAGATGTTTACAGATTTTGACATTTGAGATTTTGCATTTACTTGATACTTTGATAGTCTCTGAAGCTCGTAGATTTCTGAAAGACCCAGTACCCTATATAATGTTTGACGAAATTCTTTGTACAGCTTTAAACATCTGGTCATTCTTAGTCATCTTGCTAAAGAATTGCTGGTTAAAATATTCCAGTAGGTGGCGCGTTGTGGTCAAAAGACTATTGTAATAAAAATGCAGCTATATACATTATATTAACCTCCTAATCTGTGTAGAATATATACTTCACTTCATGACATTATGGATACATTTACACACAAATTATTAGTTTAGCTTGACAATTGAGCATTTTTCTATGTAGTTACTGAATAATAAGTGTTTATGTTTGCAAATAATGAATGAAAGGTTTATAGAATTGTGTTTACTTGCTAAACACTGTCCTGTTTACATATTAAAGTTGTCTTAGCTTTATAGATCTGAGCAAAGATTTTGTGTATTTTGCATCTGGGTCCGTTGTTTGGGTTGCATGCAGGTGGACGTCTTATAGAAACCACTTAATCGAGATGTATGGGCTAACAAGATTTCATTTTAAAACTGTGTCCTGAGGAATATTTGATGTTAAATATGTTTTGTCTGAATTTGTTTGCTATACTGAATGGATGATGGGTTGAGGTTGTTCAAAATATAAGCAAAATCATGGAACATGGTGGACTAGTGGGAAGAACAGTTAAATTATTCTGGATAAAAGATTACTAGTGTTTGGAACTTGTATACGTTAGTAAAGACGAATCAAGAAGAAGAGGAAGACGCAACATATTGAATAATTCAAAAGCTTTAAACTATCAGAAAGTAAAAAAAAATGTTAATATATCCACAGTTTTTGGTTTGCAGTGTCATCACTGCAGCCCACCGCATAATGCTTTCATGTGGTTTATCAGTGTATGTTTGGGTATTTGACACACTTTCATTCTGAAATGAAATTTAGTCATCCTGTTGGTTTCTACTTTTGTGCTAGATTTAGACTCTCCACTAAAGAATCTTGGGTAGGAGTTAAATAGCAGGGAGGAGGCATAGAGATGGTGGGTGTGGAAACTTCACAAAGCAGAGAAACAGATGCAATCAGATTTGGTAGCCTGTGACCTGGACAATGAAGGTTAAATAAATTTATTTAAATAGAGATGTGGCGGGGGCACGGTGGCTTAGTGGTTAGCACGTTCGCCTCACACCTCCAGGGTTGGGGGTTCGATTCCCGCCTCCGCCTTGTGTGTGTGGAGTTTGTATGTTCTCCCCGTGCCTCGGGGGTTTCCTCCGGGTACTCCGCTTTCCTCCCCCGGTCCAAAGACATGTATGGTAGGTTGATTGGATGGTAGGTTGATTGGCATCTCTGGAAAAAAATGTGTGATTGTGTGAGTGAATGAGAGTGTGTGTCCCTGCGATGGGTTGGCACTCCATCCAGGGTGTATCATGCCTTGATGCCCGATGACGCCTGAGATAGGCACATGCTCCCCGTGACCCGAGATAGTTCAGATAAGCTGTAGAAAATGAATGAATGAATGAATGTAAGTTCAAAACTTAGCTTGGGTTACTAGCTGGATGGCATATTCATGTCCTTGTTGGCCACATAATAGCCTTTATTCTTAGGAGGGGTTTTTACTAGATTTTGGAGTGTGGCTGTGGATTTGTGCTTATTTATCCACAAGAGCATTAGTGAGTCCGGTACTGATGCTCGGTGAGGAGGCCAGTATTCTGCATGCTCCATTTCATCCCAAAGGTGTTCAGTGGGGTTGAGTTTTGGGCTCCGTGGAGGGCAATTCAATTCTTTCACTCCAACCTTGGCAAACCATGTCTCCATAAACTTCATTAATGAAAAATGTGTCTTTATTTACACAGTAGCTAACAGTATACATAACTACCTATAACATACCTGTAAACCTGTGATGTGAAAAGGACAGAGTGAATTGTTTAAGGTGCTGAATGCAGAAGGTGGGCTATAGGTAGCAGGGAAGATTCGATTTAGATGAAAAAAAAGGAAATGCAATAAAAAAAAAAATAAGGATAAGGAAAATAAAATAAACTACATACAGAATATGAAGAGATGATTTGGTGAAACTTGAGATCATTTTTTATTTTAGTGTAATCCTGTGTATGTTTTACTGCTGCTTATATAATCTATCAAAATACAAACAATCAAATAAGTCCAAAAAAAAATCTGATCACTCAAAAATAAAAAAATAAAAAAACACCTAGAATAAACGATTATGGAATAACAGTGTATAAGCTGCCTTAATTTAAACGCTCTCATTGGCCGCTGCGTTTCTTCAAGGACGAATGTGATTGGTTACAAAGCTGTCATATGAAATGCCTTACTGTCAGCCCAGGCGTGTAGTGAACAGCTGAGCGTGAGCTGGAGCGCGAGACCTGAACGACTTGCACATTAAACATATAAGTCCTATTTATCTGTCTGTTTCAGGACAAAACAACTCTCATCACTCGGGACTTAAACGTGCACTGAGCAGTTACTTATTACGGGTAAGTCATGACACTGATCTGTTGTCAGTTGTGTGATGTTTTACATATAAACGATGAATATTAACGTGAGTGCATCGACTATGGGTTGTGTTGTGAAGTCGGTGCTTTAGAACTGAAACTATTCAGGGATTTTTTTATTAAACGTGCTTTATAAAAAGCAACTATCTTAGTGAACGTTATGCCATCTTACCATTGAGATGCATGAATAGGCTATTTGTTGTAAACGTTTATAGAAGGTTTCCTCAATACTGCATGTTAAATGGGGTTGGAATGCTTCATTTGTTCTGGAAGTCATTGTTGCTTGGGCATTTCCTCATTACCTCACACGCATGGTGACCACCATGGAGCTCGTGCTCTAAATGCCCAACCTCAAACATGAGCCTCAAACACATAGTCAGTAAACACTATGTGAAGCCTTCACACATCCACACAGGTGAAGCTGATAGAATAAAGTCTCATCGTACAAATCATGTTAAGGCATGTGCAGTTTTTGTGAGTTCTCCTTTACACTGGTAGAGTTCATTTTTACATGGTTTTTCTTTTGACTCATGCCATGTAATGTGATTTTTTGTGAAACACTTGTGAAAGAAGTTGCTGCAACATAATTTCCAGGAAACTTATGGGTGATGGTAACATTCTGCTAGTCTGCTGCTTTGTTGCCAAACTCAGAGGAAACATGTACAGTGTTGCACCTAGATTACCATACTACACTTTATAGTGTGTTATTAAACTGCATGTAATAGGATATTAATAAATAAATGATATATATAAAATAGCATATGTGACATTCATTCTCTTAAACCGTAGCAATAAAACTCTGTAATTCCTTCAAATTGTCTTCATTTTCTCCCGTAGACAGCTCTACGGTCTTCACGTTGGTTTTTCCGCTTAACAACAAATGCAGCAGTATTCACATGCTGAATTCATGGCTCAGTCCACAAATAGACATCAAGGGCTGTTAATTGTTTAAACAGTCAGTCTAACAGGGTGCACCTGGGCAACAAAAACACCTTTAAGTCATTTTTTTCCAGTATTTATTGATCATTTGAAAAATGGATGGGTGCAAACACATGTTGTCATGATCTAAGTTATTTAACTCATCTACATGAAAATAGTAGGAAATGGAACCTGAAATCCTGATCTATTATCTCATACTTTCTGATCCTAAACCCAAATTTATTTATTGCATAGCATAAACAATAGAAATGGCCTTACTCTTACAATACTTATGAAGAGGACAGCGTTTATGTATATATTTAATGTATATATTACAACCACATGCATGGCATTATCATGATTTCCTATCAATATAAGCCATGTAAGTTATTTCTGATATAAACCTATAGTAATGTCCTATATAAACCGTAGCTTCTAAGGTTACTAACTAGAGTGTCACCACATTGTAGTAAAATAATTAGTTTTTCTATATTTAGAGGCAAAGATCTATTCCCAGATATCCTGCATTCATGCCATTTTTACACGTTCCCTCCTATCCCTAAGTAGAAGGATATGACAGTGAAATGTCCCTTGCTCTGAAAAACATGAAATAATTGTCAGTGTCAATGGAAACAAACGCACTTCTGATCAATAAGTACTGTCTAATAGCAGTGGTATCAGTTTCAATGTTATTGTTTCCGTAAGACGGCCTTTCTGATATAATATAAATATGCGTAATACCCATACTGTTGTGTTATGTTTCCTGAATTGTATGTGATTGTGTGTAATGGAATATTAAAATATTTTCAGTGCAAAAACACTGACTGGAATGATCAACTCTAACTATATACAGTAAATTAAATGGAAAAGCTTAGTTAGACGGTTACTTGAGCTCGTCTTGATTTTGCTTTAAAGTGAAACTTATGTTCCGTCTAGATCAATAACAATGCTATAACATGTTCATTAGAATTATTCCTTTTGGAAATCTGTCATTTGAACAGAACATTTTGCTGTAGGCTGCACTTTTTATGTATAATGTGACCTTTACAAATTCCTCATTTAGTTTCTGTGTAGAACTTTTATCAGTTTTCCTTTTTGCATCAGTAATTTCAGCTATAGCTCTAACGTGACAGACTTTTATCTCAACCCCTTCACCTTTTTATAGCCACCCACCACTTATTTGTCTCTGGCCAAATATATTTTTTAAAAAGTCTTCAAATTGCTATTGTGTTCTTTGCTCACAATCCAATGTAACATGAAAATGTGTTAAGTTTGACCCATAATCAGTACAGGAACTTGCTAAAGGTAATTTAGGATTAGTAGTTTTACTCAAGAAATTTATTACATGGTATTAATATGGGTCTGGTTATTAATTTATAATAATTTGGACCTCATTACTGCATTTACATCTGGATACATTTGACAGTAAAACAGCTCCACAGATTTCATTGTAATTTAGTGTTAAGTGCAGCAACATAAAAATCACTAAAACTATACAATTTTGAGACAAATTTATACATAGCTAACAACGCTGTCAAAACTGCCAAGTTTCACCATTTCTTTAAAATGGTTTCTTATATTAAAACAATGAATTATAACCTAGCAGAACATTTTGCAGAGATAGTAGTCACGAAGTTACTATCTTCAACCTGTGCAATGAATCATATTGCACAATTTTCCTGGGTGATATTGTATAATCTATGTGCAACTATACTCAAGTCTTGCTTTATAAAAATATTTCTGTGATTGCTTTCACTGGCTAATCATTATTCTGGATGTATTAAGTGATGGAGAAATACTAGAACAATTCGGTGTGAAATAATACTGTTTTTCAAGTGCGTACTCATCATGTAGGGTGTACAGTATCTTCCGTTTTTCTTCTTAAATGAACACATTTCCTTTAAAGAGAGACAGTGAGAGTGAGAACAAGAGAAAGAGAGTGAGAGAGAGAGATAAAGAAAGAGAGAGAGAGAGAGAGAGAGAGAGAGAGAGTGAGAGCAAGAGAGAGTGAGAAAGAAAGAAAGAAAGAAAGAGAGAGAAAGATAGAGAGAAAGAGAATACACAAGCACATGCCACAGCCATACTCTGACTGCTTGAATAGGAAAGCCTGCTTTTTCTTTCCAGTCTGGTTTCTTCTATTGGTTAGACTAAAGCCTCTTTGCAAACAGCTAGTCATACATAATCATAGACTTGCTGTGAAAATGATGTGTTGGTACGCACTGATGTGTCATGGACGGATTGATCACAGTGGCTGAAAAGAGCTGGGCACAAAAGCAATCGGACCGGCATGTACCACAGTACCATTCAGAGGCTGATGCAAGAAAAATGGCCTGTTCTGTCAGAGACATGCCTCAGTGGTGCAAAAAAAACTCACAAACTGTAAATATTGCTTTGCCTTTTTTAGACCCTGTGGCACTAGAAACTGAGACAAATCTGTACTTAATGAGCAGCAGGGTTAAACGTTTATATTCTGAAATTGTTCTCAATGATTATCATAATGATTCAATTGCAAAAAGGAAACAGGAACAACTTAATATTGCATTAACAACAACTTTAAACATGAGGGTGTGAAGAGTTCAGTGGTTTTAGCAATAAATATGAGAGATAAGGACATTGCAAGATTTTGAGACTTTAAAAATAGCGCTGTTTAATAGTAAAATATATCTGTATACTGTATATAATCAGGTTGTAAATGATTACAAGGTCACTTTTCCTACTCTCAGAACAGAGTAAGAGTATTATTGGCAGGTCGAAAGGAATCTATTCAATCAGCGGTGAAAGGATGGAAGGGTGTCATACAAATGTCTGTGAATTTGTTTCAGCTTTATATCTGTTTGAATTATGTCTGACCTTCTCCTTCAAGACGTACCTTTTGAATTTTCTCTTCCTTCTGGAAATTGGATCTGTAATGAAGTGTGTTCGTGTGTGAGTTCCTACTGCAGGCAGCGGTTACACTGAGCAGAGCTAGAGTTGGTCATTTAATATCTTAACTAAACTAATATGATGTGTATGCTTAAATCGTTTAAATATTGTCACACTTATTTTTAAACCCAATAATCCCTGGATAGTTTTTCGTAATCATATCATAATATAAATACACAACATGGTCAAAAGTTTGTACACACCTGAAAATCAAACCTGACCATGTGTTTTTTGAACATCTGTCCTTTTGCTTTTATTAATCATTAATCATTTTTACTCCTCTGGGAAGCATTGATGCTATATTTTGGATCATGGATTTGGGGATTTTTGCTCATTCATCCACAAGAGCATTAGTGAGGTGAAGGAACTGATGCTGAGGCCTGGGGTTGAGTTCAGGGCTCTGTGTAGGCTACCCAACATCATCTTTAGCAAATCATGCCATGCCTTCCTTGACCTTGATTTGTGCTCAGGAGCATTGTCATGTGAACATGTTTGGTCTAGCTCCCCTTATTTCCAGGGAAATTGTAATTCTGCAGCATACAAAGTCACTCCATACAACTCAGAACCAGAGATAGTTGTGATGGTCAGATGTCCATAAGATGTTTAGTCATATAGTGTATTTAGAAAAAGATGAACTTTCTGCTCTAATATGTTAATGACAACACCGACTAGTTTTTCAAATTCTTCTCTGAATGACTCATAATAGACAACTAGGTAGGTGGATGTTAGACAGCCTACAAATATGCACACTCGTCCCAAGATTACTGTCCAAAATAACACGCTAGCATTCACTTGTTCTGTTTTATTTGAGTGCACAGAATGATGTGTAATATTACTGTGGTTTGGTGTTTAGGGGCTTTTTGTTTGTCTTCACATAGCCGCATCGACAATGTCGTGATGCATTTGATAAAGATTCTGATTCACATTTACAAATTCCATGTTGACAAAAAAACTAAATCTACTCTTTAATACAACATATGTAACCGTGCTGATCAAGCGTATTTTTATTTTTACTTATACTAGTTTAACTTACTATATTTGCTATAATGATGATCCAATGGACTGGCTTTCATAGCTTCAAACAGTCTGTGGGGTTAAGAGCAGCTCTTGCTCACTGCCTCTATATTTATACAGTGTCTACGTAATCGGTACAGATGAACCATACCAGAACAGCTGGCACACCTCAGCTCATACCAACAAATCCTAGTGAAAGTATGCTACCATAAAGGGACAATGATTACCTGATTACAGCTATTATTGTGTGAATTGTTGTATAATACATGCCTGAAACGTTATGATAGCAAGTGGGCATAAGTATCGGCACCCATGTCCAAATATACATCCAAATATATATAAGTTTTCAGTAAGGACTGGCTTCTGACTCATACATGAATATCAATGGGCTAGAAAATGCAGTGCATATCTGTATCTATAGATAAACATTCTGCAGAATGACTGTCAATTAGAGATGTTAAATTTATGAACGTAAGCCCTAGGTTTTTTAGATCAACACATTTGAAAATACTTTACCAGGATTGGAGACACTAGACTGAGAGTATGAGAAAATGTGTGAGAACATAGTGAGAAAATGTCTGTGTGTGAGTGTGTGTGTGTGTGTGTGTGCATGAGAGAGAGCGTGAGAGAGAGAGAGAGAAAGAGAGAGAAAGAGAGAAATGGAGAGAGTGCAAAGTGCTTTTTATATTTGACATTTTGATAAAGGCTTGTGGTTAAAATAGTGAAAAGTCTAATGCTTTATTTTCCGGGTTGAAACCCTATTATGAAGCTGCCTAAGAAGATGTAGAGCGTGTGCTATGCTTCATCAGGATTACTGATTAGTGTTTAAAATATAGTTTTAAGCTTTTTAACACTTTTCTGGTCCACTTCCTAATTCCACGTGGGTAATTTCTTTGTGTTCATTTCTTTATTCTTATGAGCATGTAGTATAGTAGTAAATGGTATTGTAGGAAGATACTCCTGGTGTTCACCAGTGTACTGTCTTTGAAACAAGCACTGCAAGTTTTGGGTAGCCATTATCTCTAATTTGCTGATGAGGAGGGTCCTGAGAGCAGCACTGAGCGCAGCACTGAGAGCCGGGCTGAAGTTATTAGATGTGGTCAGAGGGGTTGTGGTAAAGGGTTGTCTTAGGGTGGGGGTGCTGCTATTTTTAAGCATGTCTGCTCGCTTTCCCACACTGGTAAGAAGCCAGGAATGTAAGATGGATATCTGTTGCTAAATGAAACAAGATTTGGTGTGATAGGTTCGCCATGGATTAATATTTATCTATATCTATATTGATTCTCCAACCATTATTAATTCTTTTAGCTTTTATTTGAATAAACGTTGATATCATTGAATGTGTTCAGAGGGGAAAAAGCTTTTGCAGAGTGAGCAGAGTGTCTACCTTTAAATCTACAGACAAATATGATTAGTTAATCACCTAGCTCAAGTCATGTGAAAGTCTTCACAAGTGTAAAGCAGCTTTATATAGAAAGACTTGTGTATAAGGGAAATTAAGGAGTGATTTCAGCCTCTAATGCTCAGTTTGACTAATTGGCCACTTAAGAGGTACGAAGTAACCACAAAGAGGAAAACTTTCTTATCGACTGAACATCAAAATAATGACAAAAGAATACACTTTGTGCATTACTAGACATCTTATATTTGCTGTTTGGTCACAGGAAATGATTTGAGATGACCATAAAAGGAACGCATTTCCTGTCAGTGCACAACGTCTGTCTAGCAAGTTCATAAATACCAATTGTGACCATGAAATAATATAGTTCTATCTTTTAAAAATGAGTTATGTTATAATTATGTTGTATGTATGGTGGTTCTCCGAGACGTTACACGTTTTTCTCGATCCCTTTGTTGTAAGTTGGGATAGATAAAAAAATATGGATGGTCTCAGGGGGCATGTGGGAGGGATACCTGGCCTTAGATACATCTGTAAATTTTTAGATACATCTGTAAATGTTGAATGTTGTATGTCTGAATCCTGGAGGCCAAATCTTTGTTACTTAATATCTTCAAGCCATACAGTAGTTTATTAGAATAAATGTCTGATGTTGAACCCTGGGTGTTTTTTTTTTGAGCTTGTCACCCACGTATGTGTATTGTGTGCATATAAAATAGCACATTCCTTTGCTTGTCAGCCTTTTACACGTGCTGCCAGGCTGCTGGAGGCTGACATACAGCATATAGATGAAAGAGAGTAGCTCTGTGTCAGTGTGGATCAGCTCTGTGTGACCAGCTGGCCTTCAGGAGTTTCACAGCTGTGACAGGCATGCAGCTTCTAGCATTGCAACAACACTTTAGGCCATGACAGTAGATGCAATTCACACTGACAGCACTTCTAACACCCACTCAGACATACTCGCACGCGATCATACACACACTGTTGCAGTCCTAGTTGTTGTATCAATAGTATGTGACAAATCAGTGAGTAAACATGTACTGTATGTCTTTCAATTCAAACTCATTTGAAACAGTCCGTTTCTTTTTGCTGTGTAAATTGCAACGTTTTTATTCATGATACTAATTAGTAAGTATAGTAAGTACAGTATAGTCTATGGTGCATTGCTATTTTACCTACCTTATGACGTTTGGCTCTTCACAGGAACAGGAATAGCTACTAATTCTGGAGATATATATTCTGGTACTATAATAATAGCAATAATTCATGTCATACTTGTGAGGTTTTTTTGGAAGTTTTTGGAAGTTATCCAAATCCACAGAAAAAAATGTACTCCATTTTTGCACAATTTTTTAACTTACCAGTTCCTAACCTCTAGCTAGTTCCTCCATATCAGACAGCAGCTACCAATCAGGGAGGATGGTGAAAGCTAACATGTGTTTCCTCCCAGATACGTGAAGCCACTGCATATTTTCAAACTGCCACACCTGCTACGTCACACTTCAGCAAAGGAAAATGCTAACTTCCCGTTCTTATGGGTGTCCCAATACCCATAATTGGGTATCATCACTCTTGTTTTGCTCTCTTGGTCTCCCAGCTACAGATAACTACAGCACGGTCTGGATTGGCATTTGTATGCTCCTGACAAAAGGCATATGTTATCAACATCATTAGTCTCCTTTGTCTTCTTTGCTTCTTGGCTTTTATGAGCCTTACCATGCTGAATTAACAACACGTCAAAAAGTAAGTAAAGGAAATTAATTAGCATTTTGTGAAAAATCTAAAGCCACCTAAGTATACCAACGTCATCAATGAACAATTATACGATAAGTAGATTAGGGGAGAGAAGGTCAAACCACTCTGAACTGCTAAAGTGGCTTGTTTTGCACTGTCAGCTTTTACGTATGTGGGTGAGAAAGTACTTTGTGGGTGTATGAGAGTGTGTGTGTGTGTGTATATATGCATGACAGAATAGTTCAAGGCCATGGAGCTTCTCCCTGTTTATCATTGCTGGCTATGAATCTTGCTAAGCTTATCTTAAACACACAGTCTTCCCACATTGTTTCTCTCTCTTCACTCCCTCAAGTTAAAAACTGACACATTTGTCAGTCATTTCCATGAGCATGTGCACTATATATCCATAAAGACTCAGTACTATAGAATTGACATTAACTCTATTATAAATGAGCTTCTGTTCTGTTCTATGTTTCAGTTTTTGGTGTAATACACTAAACTGATTGAAAATCCATACTCTGAGTAAACAGTCCAAAACAACAATCAATAATCGTTGTGATGAAGATAGGCAAAAGACTTCACAAGCCAGAAAAAGCAATCTGCAGAGCATACAAAAGCTGTGGATGGTAATTGGAGGCAATAGGTTTCTTGATTAACTTAGCGGATGACTTTAAATGGTGAGGTGGGTAAGGGTGCCATCTGTGATTGGCCTGGGCCTCCTGGTAATGAATTGTCCTCTGGAGTCACACATTTGGGGGCTCTCCTAGACTCCTCTGCTTCATTGAGTTCAGTCGTCCACAGTAGGGACATCATGGAAAGAGAGCAGGTTAGAAGCCGAGGACACTCTGTAATAGGTGACACAGGTTAAGGTCTGTGTCAAGGAGTTTTGTTACTCTGAGAGTCTCAAGGATCTGTGGATGCCTGGATGGCCCAAACTCGGGGAAGTGTGAACACACTGAATTGTCTGTGGTCGGTGGGTACATACAGATGACAGGGTGGGCTTTCTGGGGTGTAGGTTTGTTGGCGTGAGCATGTGGTATTTCTCCCATTATGTCACAGCAGATAAGAGCTATCACCAGTTAGGTGGGAAGAATTGGCTCTTGCTTTCTGGGGAGGTTATCCTGGCAAGTGGCTAAGGAAATGTACAGTGATAGTGAGATATCAAGCTATAGAATTCTGAGCCATTGAATTTTTCCAGCAGGACCATTCGGGCTGCCTTTGGCCTGGGAACGGGAACACCGCAGAGAGCCTGGAGAAGGTGGGTATTAGTAGCTTGGAGGGTTATTAGCTGCTCCTGACATTGCCTTTGGTGAACGGCAGTGGCCTGGATCTGGATCATATCCACTGGATTCATTGTGGGTGAAGTATTCAGTATTCACAAATCAGAATAAGCAATCCACAGATCAAACAAAAGCCAGGAAATGCAATCCAAAAGCACAGGAAATCAAAAGAACAAAGCGAGGTCAGTACACAATAGGAGGAGAATACAATGAAAGGCTCAGAATGTCAGGATGAAGTCAAGCATGAGCGTCAGGAAGTCAACATGAGCATCCTTTAAATGTCCATTAAGCTTAGATGCTCAATGTTCTGGTGAGGGCTTCCTCTAGCAGTTTGGAGGGTGGAGAGCAGGTTGATGTATTTCGGTACAGTTTTTTTTAATTACTGAATGCATGTTAGTGATAGGATTGTGATGTCACAAACTGATAATATACTAATAAATTGGGTATTTTCTGACCAGGAATATTACATCCTGGATGTTTTAGCCTAGTTGTTAACATGTTGGATTACAACAACTTGGAGTTTAAATCCCAGGCCCAACAAGCTGCCGAAGCTGGGCCCCCGATTAAGGCCCTCAGTTGCTTACTTGCATAAAGTCAAATAAAAACGTAAGTTGCTCTAGGATAAGCGTGTGTGCCAAATGCCATGAATGTATGTTAGTATTAAAGTCTGGTTCAAAATTCATGAAGCTTGTTCTGGCAACAGCAATAACTGTGATTGTATTTCCACATAATATTTTTTTTAGCACAACATAAGCATGCATACAATTACAGTTCATTTAACCTCATGATATGTTCAAGATGAGGACAACATCCTCAGTGCTCCTTGTAGTGATCTGAAGCTTCATGCGTTGTTCTTGTGGTTTCTGTATGTTTCTGTATGTATTTGCCCTGTTATAGGGCAGAGAGCAGCTGCAGCAGTATTTCATGTGGTCTCTTCTCACTTCTTTTTTATTCTTGACTTTTTACATATATCTCTATTCTGTTCTGTCTTTTCTTCTTGAGCTTTAAATGACCAAATTCCCATTTTAGAGTTTTTTTTCCTTTAGATTAAATTACAAATAAAATATTAACAAAACCTTATTTCTATATGTTAAAAACTACATGTTGCATGTGTGCTGAAAATATGTTACTGTTATGTCACACGTATCTCAATATTTCAGTTTAGTACCAAACTACCAGCAAAACAGAGAATCTGTGAAAACTGAATTTTAAGGATACTTTTATTTAAAATCTACAAAAATAAATCCTATCACCATTTTCACATCTGTAAAACATTTTAAGACTAGTAAATCTGAGTTAATATCTTCTGATCAATTAGAAACAATTAAACACACACACACAAAATATACCACATAATACACAATGCCTGCAAGATTACAGAAATATTTATTGTTAAGAGTTACAATGGTTTAACATCAAAACCATTACTGCATTTATTACAGGCTGTCAGTAAGACTTTGTGTTGTCATGGCAACATGCAATGCTCGGTCAGACTGTGGTTTCTTTAGGAACTATTTTCAATGAGGAAAAAAAAAACTAACCAGGCACTTTATTATGAACACTGTACTAATACCGTGAAGAGACCGACTTTGCGCTTTATTCGGTAACGATAATGGTCCGTGTTGACATGATTGCATCATGCATTTCCTGTAGATTTTTCAAAAAAGATTCATCTTCCATTTTTTCATTTTTTCTCATCCCAAAGGTATATATCCAAATACTGGATTAAGATCCAGTTTCTGGGATGGCCACCAGAAACACTTGAACAATGGTGCATTATTATGCTGGCAGTAGCCATTAGAAGATGGGGAATTTTTGGCCATGAAAGAATGTGCATGGTCAACAACAATACTAGTCTGTGGCATGCAAGAAAAGAATGATTGGTATTATCTGTCCCAAATTGTGCCAACAAAACTCTTCCTCACACCATTACACAACCTCCAGCCTGGACAGTTGACACAAGACAGGTTGTGTCCATTGGTTTATGTTGTAGGTGCCAAATTCTGATCCTTCCATCTGTGTCCATCAGCAGATATTAATATTCATCAGAACAGTTTTTTTTTTTCAGTCTTCAGCTGTCTAGTTTTTTATTAAGTATATGTCCATTGCAGCCTCATTTTTCAGAAGTGGAAGCCAACATGGTCTTTTGCTCTTGTAGCCCATCCACCTCAAGGGTTGATGTGTTATGCCCATCCACCTCAAGGGTTGATGTGAGATACTTATATGGTCACCACAAATGTGTTTATCGGTTGATCTCTATCATCAGCAAGGCTATTCCATCTACAGAAGTACTGATCAGTGAATTTTATTCTTATTTGCACTATTCTTAGTAAACTCTAGAGACTGTTGTGCTTCCCAGGAGAGTAATCCCAGGAGATCAGCAATTATAGAAATACTCAAGCCAGCTTGTCTGGCGCCAACAATCACGTCACGGTCGAAACCATTCGGATCACTTTTTTCTCTCTCCATGGTGGTTGATGTGATGTGAATATTGCCTGAAGCTGATGTCTGTATCTGCATTGCACTGCTGCCACATGATTGGCTGATTGGACAATTGCATGGATGAATAATTGGTAATTACAGGTGAGTGTATTCCGCAGCATTTTTTTATTAATATTTTTATAAAAGCAATTTTGCATTCATAGTCATTCTGCTGTGCTGAATATCGACTCAGCTGTGATTACCTGCAGCTAAATCAGTCATGTCCTAATATTGAGAAGTGCAAAATTGCTTTAAAAAATTGTGAGTTTCCCCAGCCCGATGTTGAGCCAGTTTCTGACCCAGAAATGTTGAAACCAGCAAGGTCCGTGGCACATTAAAGGTTAATGTCAGTTCATGTCACAGGGGTTTGCATTTTTCACACAGTACCTACTATCAACATGAAACTGGATCTCTGGCATGTACATCTACACTGTATACGAGCTGCTGGAAAACACCTTTCCTTAACCAGGGATTTGTCGGGAAGGCCCCACCTAGTATTTGTATTCTCATGCCCTAGTCAAAAAAAACAGCTCTTTCCTGTCCTTGCAATGCTTTGACTTCCAGTTGCTCCAATGCTGTTATTTTTACCAACGCCCAGCCCTTGCGAAAGCCTTTAGTTACTGTAAATAATTAAGAGGTACCTTGTCTTGGCATGCTGTCATGTCATCATTAAAAAGGAACTGGGACTTCTTCACTTGCTTGAAAGATAGCACTGTGTCGTGCACTTCACATCTGTTCGCATGGTGTGGGGAGAATCAGAAAAAAGCACAGGATTTGTGTTGACCCTCTATAGTGATGTGAACCTGCAACAATGCAGCACACTGACTAGCTGGTGAGCTCATTCTGTCTCGCTGCCTTGGGAAATTAAAAGAGATGTCTTTTGCCCTCTGTGAATGAGTAGGGGCACAATCGAGCCACTGTTAATGCACTGGCTATAACTGCAAAGCTGTGTTTCCTGATTCACTCATGTGTTGTTTGGAGACATGTTGCTGAGCGGTACAATGGGTTTATCAGTGTCTTTTATTCTTATTTGTGAATGAATGTATTTGTATGTCAGTGTTCTCACAGTAAAATAAAGATTATTCAGTGGACTGCTGATTTTAATTCTTATGTCTAGCCTAGTTTTAAGACGTCTTTAACTGTTCTGTTGTGTGTGAGTAGTAAACAGCACAGTAAACAGTGTCACAGCCTCATAGTTCTACGGTCATTGGTTCATGCTTGAGGTCCCGTTACTGTCAGCCTCCTGTATGTTCTCCTGTATGTCCATGTAGGTTTCCTCCAGGATCTCCAGTTACTTTTCACTGTCCAAAAATGTCAGGTGGTGGATTAGCAACTCTAAATTGCTGTGTGTGTGTGTGTGTGTGTGTGTGTGTGTGCGTGTGTGTGGGTGTAGGTGTGTGGGTGTGTATATGTGTGTGTGCGTGTGTGTGTGTGTGTGTGTGTGTGTGTGTGTGTGTGTGTGTGTATGGGTGTGTGTGTGTGTGTATGGGTGTGAGTGTGTATATGTGTGTCTGGTGTCCCACCCAGGGTGTATTCCTGCCTTGTGTGCTGTGTTCACAGGATAAATTCTAAATGTAGATTCTAGATAAAGTGGTTATAAATCTAAATTTGTTTTATTTTGGGGTGTTTTTTGACATCCAACATCCAAATTAACCTCCAGCCTGAACTGCTAAGTTTGGATTTTAATCTAGATTTAGTATTTTATAACAGTAAAATTATATGTGTATATGTATATATATATATATGTATATATATATATACATATATATACGTATATACATATATATGTATAAACGTATATATATGTATATATATATATATATATATATATATATATATATATATATATATATATATATATATGTATATATATATATATATATATATATATATATATATACATATATATATATACATATATGTATATATATATTATTGAAAATATATATCTTTATTGAAAGAATAAGATTCTTTTCCTTTCATTGTTCATACTGTTATCTAGATCATTTGCTAGAGAAGTGGATTAAGCTAGTGCTGATAAACTGTAGTGTGAGTTTTAAAACCTCTTGTGTCTTGAAATTTGTTAAATATATGTAAGCTTCAGTTTCAGTATATAAAGCACTTGCATTGTTCCGCTCAAGGTTTCTTCCTAATATCATCTCAGGGAGATTTTCATTGCTACTGTTGCCTGACTTGCTCAGTAGGGCTTTTGGGTTTTAATTTACTTTTGAATTTGCTGTCTTGTTATCTAAGTGGAATCCTGTGTTCATTTATCATTAGAGACAGGCCTAAAAAAAGAAAACATTTATCTAGCAAGTCATAGATGAACGTTAGATTTTTTCCATTTACCAGATTTATAAAGTCTCTGTTTAACAAGTAAACCTTAAACGGATGCACTCAATTAAAAGGAATTACCAAGATCATGATTTGATAGCCTTTGTCTCCTCTTTCAGCCAGATGGGAAACGCGCTATAGGCACATGGGCATCATCTGTCTGCTGCCATGACGACAGGCTGCTGCAGCCACTTCCCTGAGGTGTTAATGGACCATTCAGATACTACGCCTCTCAGAAGCTCTACCGGACATGAGTCTACTCCAATGGAGAGCTCAGACTGCTGCGAACCGGCACTTCCAGGAAAAGCTATGGACTCTGACACTAATCCAGCGCATGAGGATGCACAGTTTTGGAAACACATGGCAGCAAAGGATGGACAACTTATGAACAGTGCAGTGTTAGCCAAACAGAGGTATGGAGAGCTACCTGTAAAAAAAACCTTCATGGAAAGCAATGCAAAATGCAAAATACACGATGGAATGAAGTATTTATTGTTTCTAGGAATAAAGGTACAATCTGTCTGTTTCCTTGGCACCAGATTGCACCATCAAGGGTGCATGTTTCATAACTTTATTATGTATCTTACTTGGAAAGATTTATGTGATGTACCTTTAGTTATCGCCTTTGCCTAGTTTCACTTATTGCAGTCCTGATGTTGGAGCCCGTGCACACTGAGAAAGAACCGTACCGGCCTACAATAAAGCTTTAAGTAAGAATTTAAGTGGACAGAAGTGGCTCAGTGCTTAATACATAGAGTTACTGATTGAAAGGTTGTGAGTTTACTGCTCAGCTGCTTCCTGTTTCAACTGTAAGTCACTTTGCATCCAGTTATGCACATGATAAATGTATCATGATAAATCAGTTTAGTGCTCAAAAATATTTGTATCGGTATCTGCATTCATTTTTATTTAAGGAAGTATGCATGCTGAATACACAATGTTTGCTTTGCGAGCTTCATCAGAATCCGAATGAGGTTTATTGGCCAAGTGTGTTGACACACACAAGGAATTTGGTTCCAATTGATTGTGACTCTCAGAAGAACAGACATAAATAACACTATACTATACATTAAGCTTGGACTATACAAGACAAGACGAAGCAGACTATACAAGACGATACAGACGATGTGACACAATATAGACTGACATATCTGACTTGTTAAAAAAAAACTCCCACTTACAGGTTGTGTTATTACGTCACATGGGACATGCCTTTAGTCTTAACCATGTGCCTTTAAAGCTTCCTGGTGTCCTTAAAAACCTTTAGACTTAACAAAAATGAGTTGTGAACCTTCTGTAGTGTGTAATCTTAACACATTATCTGTTTATTCCAAACAACATACTGTATACAGTCAGTTACATCCATAATGTACCTTAAATTATTTTACAAAGTTATATAATATATTCATGTGTCCAGGGAAAAGATACATACTATTACAAAATCTGTTTCCTGGATGGTTCCAGTGATACAGGTCTGAGTCTGAGAAAGCAGGGGATCCATAATCAATTAATGCATATTGTGTAAAGATGACGAGACTTAATGATGAGACACATATTTGTTTACTTTAATGTAAAATCCAAGTAAAGTGTTACCATTACAGTGTGTAAACTTCTCACAAAAAGCAGTTGCCTAAAAAATATTCAGGATAAAAAAAAAACAAAAAAACATGTTCTATAAAGAATGACATGTTTGATCAATATATTGGGTGAAAAAAACAAGCTTTCTTCCCTACAGGTTTTAAATAGAGTAGACATTTTGGGAGCTTCGTCTCAAAGCAGCTCATGCTGTCAGAGTCCGGAGTTGTCTGACCACAGGAGTTCAATAATTGAGCTCTCGGTCTCTAAATTTAGATCTTTGATTAACATGTCTGACAGCCACTTTGTGATGCACGAGTCTAGCATGTGCACCAAAGTCCAAGCCCAGATATCCCCATGTGTGTTTCCTCCCCAAACACACCAGTGGCTTCAGTCATCCTCAGCTGCCACAGCTGAGAAGGGTCATAAAACAACGCAGACCCATAATACCCCAAGACTTGTCTGGCACACTGCTCTCAGGTCACAGTCGCTTGTAAAACACGTCCGTATGTCTGTCTGCAGCTGTGTGAGGGGCTGAAATGTTTGTCATTCTGTATGTTCATAATAAAGTATACACAGAAGTAGCAGAAATATAAATACATAATATTTGATTTATATTTTATTGGTGAAAATGATCAAAGCTCAAACAGTAAACATAGAGAAGTGAGACAAAGAAAATTTATTGTGTATCTCAACAATTCTGGCTTCAAAAATAGGGAATTTTCTATTTTTACATCAAAAGTTTGAATACATTTTTGTAGTACACGACATTTGAGCTATTGATTTTTTACAAAAAAAAACATTAATTCATTTGAGGTAAAATAAATCAGAGGTCTTTCATGGGCTCATAAATCACATTTATATGTCATTGTTGTTCACCTTATAGGCAAATCCTCTGTGCATTCTGACCCATTCAAATTACGTTTTAGTTACGTTCCGTTTTAATTTAAAGTTAGCAACCAGACAATTCAATCAACTTCATCTAGGTTCTGCAGCTCACATGTGATTATGTTAAAATAATAGAGGAAACCTGAAATTTGTGAAATTCATTCAAGGATTAAAATGATCAGAAGAATCTTCAGTGCTGAGCATTATATAAGGTACCGTTTTATTCTATTGTTGAGATAAATGTTTTCTCATGGGTGAGAAGACGAGACGAAGGTTCATGGTGGCTTTAGTGGTTAGCACGTTTTACTTGCACCTCCATATTCAGAGAATTGAATTCCACCTCTGCACAAGGTGCACAGGGTTGTGTGTACTAAACATGCTTCAAGGGTTTCCTTTATGTACTCTGGCTTCCTCATACAGTCCAATGAGTGGTAAACTGATTGGCATCGCTAAATTGTCGGTGGTGTATGAATGGGTGCTTGTTTTATAGAGTGTCTGACATACTCTACCTTAGAACTAATAACATATTGGAACCAGCTTGTTAATGTAAACCTGTGCTTTAATTACCGCCAGCAATACTGTCAGAGCTGCTAGTTTAGAAAATTAATCAAAATTTAACATTTAATCAACACACATCAACACTACTGTGGTGTAAAGCAGTACACACAAATCATACACAATGCAACACAACATAATTATATGTTATATTAATGTTATTAAACTGTTTACTGTATTAATACAAATTATTATTATGTAGTTGTATTGTTGTGTGAACAGTCTAAAGAGAAAGCTGATGTTTAAAGCATCTCTTTCTCCCTTCAGTGTTCTAGTGGAGAGACCCATGTGTAGGATCTGCCATGATGGAGGGGGACAGGAAGAGCTGTTGTCCCCGTGTGAGTGCGCAGGGACGTTGGGGACAATCCACCGCAGCTGCTTGGAGCACTGGCTCTCAGCCTCCAGCACCAGCTTCTGTGAGCTCTGCCATTTCCAGTTCAGCGTGCAACGGAAGGCACGACCTCTCCTCGAGGTATGCTCGCTTCTGCAGAGGCTGTGTAGCCTTGTGGTTGACACATCCTCTCATCTGGCTGTGGCAACAAAAAAGCTGGAGGTGTGAATGCAGAGAAAAAACAGCTATATTTTACACAAAAATTTGTTGTGTATATATCTGCATGTCTCTGTGTGAGTATGAGGCAGAAAAGAATGTATGTC
The DNA here is from genome assembly GCF_030014155.1 of Tachysurus vachellii. Taxonomy (NCBI): domain Eukaryota; kingdom Metazoa; phylum Chordata; class Actinopteri; order Siluriformes; family Bagridae; genus Tachysurus; species Tachysurus vachellii. The sequence continues at coordinate 13,152,216 of NC_083479.1, forward strand.
TTTGTTGCATCTGTCTGTGTGTGTGTGTGAGAGAGAGAGAGAGAGAGAGAGAGATTAGAGGCTCTGTAATGCACAGATGGAATGTGATGGTTGTGTGCAGAGACAGAGAAAGTGAGAGAGTAGAAGTTCAAAACACCAAAACTATTTCCTCATAGCAGTTCCATGGATAATCCAGACCTTGGTAATGATTCATTTTGTTAAATAATCTATTCAAATTCGATATCACTTCTAAAGCAGCCAAGCCAACCAGCCCACACTTCCAGAAATCTGCAAATGATCAAGCCTGCCACAAACAAATTTCCAGAGTAATGAGAAGCCTAATATGCTGATTAACATCCTGGTGTTAAAGATCCCAAAGCTAAGATAAAAGCTTTTCCGATTTTAACACGTAATGTGCTCATTAAGTCTCCATTTCCATTTATGCGGGATAAGAAGAATTGTCTAGCGGGCAGAGCTTAAATGAGAGGCACAGGGCTAATAGCCTGGGCTTGCTAGTGTCTCCCTGCTGTGCGTCTGTGTCAGGTTACCAGAATGCATAATTGCAATGCAGAAAGCCTCTGCTCGGCCTATTTGTTAAGCATCTGCTTCCTAGTTTTTGCATATTCGCATGGCACTAATTACACTCACAGTGACAGAAGGCGACCCACAGCAGCATTTTGCATAAATGTCTAATTTTACATTTTTATTAAAAAACAAGAATTGTTTTCCTGCCACAAAATTGTCGCCTTTATCTCTGCAAGGAATCTGTGAGTCATGAAATATTAAAAGGCTATCTGTCTTGATGCAGTGTGGTGCTCGCTTCGGCAATAATAACGTGACCATAACGGTCTGCATGCATCAAGCATCGCAAACATCGTACATCTCTTTTAAATGGGTGTGTAGCAATGTAATGCTTCATAATACTTCCTTTATCTGGGAAATACTTTAATATTGCATGAGCCATGAAGATTTATGTGAATAGTGATGACTGTAATTGTCTATATTTAAAGAGGAAGCTGACCATGCTGATTATATTCCTCTCATTTTATTTTCTGGTGGATAAAACCTCCAGTTGTATTTCTTGCTGTTGTATATTTCCTAATAAGCTGTCTCAATGAAAACGTTTCTGCCTCTGTGCAGTGGATCCGTAACCCCGGGCTGCGTCAAGAGAAGCGTACACTATTTGGGGACATGGTGTGTTTTCTGCTGATCACACCATTAGCCACCATCTCAGGTTGGCTGTGTCTTCGGGGAGCTGTGGATCACCTTCACTTCTCCAGCAGACTGGAGGCTGTGGGCCTGATTGCTCTCACTGTAGCTCTCTTCACCATTTACCTCTTCTGGACCCTGGTTAGTATACAACCACTGGCACATCTTGCATCTATGTAATAGTTTCCTCTGGATTCAGGTCTTGAATTTTCTCAGTGATTAGCAATATAAGAATATTCATCAAAATTGACACACAAACCCATTTTACATGATCAGGAGAAGATGTAGGTGTAGTGCACAGTTGTGTAACACAGTTTCCTAAGATATAATAATCTGAAATCTTTGGTACGGTCCAGTTATGCCAGAAAGATTGTATTAATGAGTTGAAGCCACATGAACTGCAACCTAAAGTTGTCACTACCAGTGGAAACTCTGGACTTTCTTTGAGCTCAGAGTTTCCAGGTCATTCAGAAAGCATGGTGGAATAATTTGTTTCCCCGTCTGTAGTTTTTGTCTGTAAATTTTTTCATCCTATAAGGTGATTTCAGTTATTTTTGGTTATTATGTGTTCGGTATATAAGGCAAGTTATCAAAATTGTTTAGCAGCTATAGAAAATAAATGGTTTGATTGTGATATGATATGTAACAATACAATTTTCAGTGACATCATAAGTTTAATTCAATAACATCTTTGTTCTTTATTTTCTAGAAGGAGAGATAAACGCTGCTGTATTTACTTGTAGTTAATTAAGAGATGCCCTTGACATCATAATTACGACATCAATAACAGTCAATACAAACTTCCCAGGAGAACTGAAATGCTTCTTTTCTGGACTTTACTGTAAATAGTTCTGTTTACTTAACTATAAAGTTCTGTACCATAACTTTAATCCTTTTTGGCTAAACATTAAACCCATTATTCAGTTTCTTTAGGGATCATTAATAGATTTTATATTTTAAACTAATTATTTAAGGGACTATAGTGAATTGATAGGTGGACTGGTTACTGTACTCTGTTGCCCCAAGTGTGAATAAGTGTGTTAATTTGTTTGTGTGCATGGTGCAATGGAATAGCATCCAATCCAGGGTGTATTCCTGCCTACACCCAGTGTTCCAAGGATAGGCAGCAGATCATCCACGACCCTGACCAGGATAAATGCATATCAATAACTAAAGATAAATCAATGAATGAACTTTGCTTTGAAGAAAAACTGTTTAGTTTCTAATGGAGATTGTTGCTATGTGTCCTTGAGCTATCAATGAAATGAATGTTGTGAAATATATTGAAAAAAATTTGTTCTAATTTGTTTTTCTTCAGTCAGAAAGTACATGGACCCCTCAAGGTTGAAGGGATCTTGGGACTTTATACAAAGAAAAACAAAGGCAACATTGTTGAGCATGTGCGCGGTAGATGAGAGAGAATCTGTAACGGATGTTGGCTGGCCGCTGCTCGTTTATATGACTGTCAGCACCAACAAAAATATGGCACAGCAATAAGGCCCAGAAGTATTCTTTTGATCCAGGACAGTAAGACAGAAAGTGGTGGTTCTGACTGAAGAGAATATGCTACTGGCTAAGGGCCATCTGAAACCGCTAAGCAGCTAGGGTCTACCACTCATTAAATAGCCATCTCAGGCCAAGCACACTTTTACAGGGTATCTTAGGCACATTAGTATCTTGAAGAAATGATTTCCAGAGCCGACAGCAAATGTCCACACATCATGGTAGATAAGGACAAGGAGAAAGTGGAAAAGCCAGACTGTCCCCCAGAGCCTACCTACTCTTAACCTTGCATGTCTGCCACCTGAGCAGCAAAAACAGATCTAAGATCTCTGTAGTTCTTTGGGATTTTAAGGTACAGCCGCTGACGACTGGGGTGGTACCTTCAGGGTATATCTGTGTATCTCAATTTATTTTATAGAAAGAGTCAAGATTGTATTTGTCACAGTTATATAGAGTGTACAACTTGCAGGAGAATGAAAAGACAGCCTACTCCTCCTTAGACTGTACATTTAAATAAACAAAATTTAAGAGACTCAGAATGAATAGAAATAAGAATAATAATAATAATATGAGTAATAGTATGAGTTAAATAGAATATGATAGATAGAAAAGAAAGTGATGTATGTGTCATACATGTAGTAACGTATTGTATTGTAGTGTGCAGAATGTCAAGTCAAGTACTCTACTATATCTTTACTTTAGAGAAGGTTTTTATTCCTTCGAGTTTATTGCCCTAAATTGTAGAGAGCTCTCTTACAGTTGAAGACATTTTTGGATGAGTTTCCTGTCAAACCAAAACAAAGCCATTTTTGTGGATTTTGTGTTGTAAATGAAAGAATTTGTAAGCCATTGCCTCTAAGCGTACATTATTATGGTATATCGGGGAACAAAAAACTTGTGCTGATGGAAAATACTCAAAAAAAGTGAAGCTGATGGAAAAATAATTGTGCATGGTGCAATCATGTTATCATTTTGAGGTTGTTGCATCTCCCACCATTGATTCAAATAAATATTTTTTTCAAGCACTTAAAGGATTATTTCAGATACTTTATGTGTACTTCTATTTGGCTAGAAAGTATTGCCCCAATTACATTTAGTGGATGGAGCAATTCAGCCTTTCAGGTTGGTTTTCAAGGAGACTTGAACAATATGTGCATTTTCCATAGCTCTACTCTAACAAGGTCTTTCAACGTCATACACATGCTTCTGAGCTTATGTTAGGGAGCAGCTCGTATATAAGAACATACTGTATGGGCAAGCATCATGCACCCTTAAGAGACCTGTTATTCTGCTCTGAAAAGGGGTGTTTAGTTCTCAAGAGGGTGCTTGACATCCTTAAATTTGTTTTGTTTTTTTAATTCCCACCTGACTTGTCGGTACTTGCCCTCACAGCCAATTTATAGTCAGGCTTCAGCAAGAAAAAGGAAACATTACAGCAGACTTGCTTTCTTACCTTCCCTGCAAGAGCTCAGAGGAACAGGGAAATGTTATTTTCTCAGCCCATGGAGTGAATGCTCTGGCTACAGAATAGAGTGGTGGCGTATAAGCATGTTACCATGGACCGTGTCATTGTAACTGGGTTGCATTTGCTGTTGCTTTGTGTTTTGAAGGTGAAAATTAGTTACCTAATGTCAATAATAAAAGAATTTCTATGCTACATTATTTTTTGATAATCAGTTTTTTTCTATCTTCTTAATATAACCTTTCCTAAAGTCAAGTCAAGAAGCTTTTACTCAACCATATATAGCTGATGCAAGTACATCGTGAAAAAAGACAAATTTCCTCCAGGACTATGGTGCTACATAAAGCAACACAGAGTTAATGACTAAAAAGTGAGTTGTGAGTTGCACTAGTTGTGCAACCTAGTGCAAACAGTCTATACAATACCCTACAGGACAGATACATAAAATACTGCTGAATAGTGTATAGTCTGTATTGATCATTGTGCAAACAAAGGATTTGCAAACAATAAGAGGATTTATGTAAACATATGTACACATACAATAGCAGCAGCTGCTGTCAGAATTAAGAAAAAAAACAGCATTAAATCATTAAACACAGTATAGAAACGGATTATATGAATAGTGTTGTAAGCATAGATGTACAGTATATTGAATGAGTGTGTGTGCCTTTCTGGTAAGGAAACTAAGGTTCTACATAGAACCTTTAAGGGATTTACTTGGAGTCTTGGTCACAGTAATATTATGACTTTTCTTTTTAAACATTTGTTAAATTTATATTTATTTATGTGAGTGAACATAAGATGTGGATATGTGAAAGAGACCAAAATTACCGTAGGTTTATTTTTCATGTTCTACATGTAACTATGATATCTCAAATCTGAATATAATTGCAAAGCATTTGTTTTCAGTTGCTGTCATTTTGCAGGACTCAAATTTATTCCAGGGAACCTCAACTCCCAAATGTTGCTGTTGTTAGTGTCTTCCTGATGTACTCACTAAGCCTAGTAATGAACTGATGAATTATACCTGGTTGGTATACACATGGAAATGAACTGTGCTTAGGGCTTGGGGACTGAATGGGATTTTTTCTGGTTTATAATACACAAATATGTTGATGTTGTGGGAAAGTAGGGCTTCGTTGCTCTCTGTTTAATTAACGTTTTCTCGAAGTAGGTGCTTGTCTATATGTAATTAAGTTTCTTCAGTTTTGATTTTGTAGTTTCCACCTCTGCTTTAACACACAAGGCAAAAAAGTTCATATTTTCCCACACTAAGGTTCTACCTATGTCCTTCCTCACCCAGTCAATCTTGTCACACCATATTTTTAGATTGCAATCAGATGTTGGAGCATAGTTGAAGAGCCCTTGAGAAAAAGCTCTCACTTGTGTAGCTGCCAGCAAGTCCAAATGTCTCTGAAATTAGATCTTGCTTACTTGTGCTTTCGGATGGGCAAATAAACAAAGGTTGCTGCAGCTGTTTCTGACTGACTGATGGTTGTAGTGGCTGCTTGCTGATTATATTAAAGGTTATACATATAATATGATTTTACGTATGTAATTTACGTAGAGAACAAAGTGCTTTATTAGACCTCTTTGGCCTATCGTACCTAAGCAGCGTAATAGATCTAACCACTTTCCATGCCCTTCTGTTACAGGTGTCTCTCAGGTACCACTGCCGTCTGTATAATGAATGGCGTCAGACTAATCAAAGGGTGGTTCTTCTGCTTCCCAAATCCCACAGTGATTCATTGGGAAATCCATCAGTGACAGGCCTGCTGAGTGTAAAACGACCGTCCAAAGAATCTATTGTCTGACTGTGCTTTTCTGTCTAAATGAACTCTAAAAGAGTGTACAGTGGATTGTCCTCAGAAGGGCCATGGACTAGCAGAAGAAACAGTGACACTGACTACACTGATTCTCTTGTTGGATTCTAAAAACGCTACTGTGGAACTATGGGAGCATTTCAGAACTTTGAAGGAAACCAGCTGTCTGTGGACTTCATGTTGGCAAGTTGCTAACATTAGTTGTGAATGGAGGATAAAACTATTTAATACATTTCTTCTTGTTGACTATGTAACAGTATGGATTCATTGCCTTTTTTTGTGTTTGACTTAATATATATGAATATATATTACGTCCGTTAACGTCACACAGGGTTTCTATTTTCAGTCAGTCTGATAAGTCTGTTAAGGACAAGAATTTAGAAATTTATGAGAGAAACTTTAACGTTTTTTAAGACCTGTATTTGTTTCTCTCTTAAAAGAAAACTTGTAAATGAAATACATTTAATGTTTTAGGTAAGGGTTACCTTGTAATGGAATCTGCAATAAGTGCTTTTCCTGTATTTTCCATTGTAAATTCACAGGTTATTGTTTGCAAGCTGTCATTTGTGTTGCAGTACCTCAAGCTAAGTAAAAGTGAAATACTCTGCCAGGCAACACTTTTAATTAGCCTTAAAGCCTTTGGTTTCAAATGTTTAAAAATATTTGTCACTTAATAACATTTACATACAGTAGTTTAAATTTGAGAAATAAAAATTCTTCATTTTGATTTAACTTCAAATAAACATGACAAAACCTACTTTTCTTGTGTGAGCAGATGTGTATGGATGAGTCAAACAACGATTAGCGACATTAACATCTCATCAACAATACCACTGCATAAAAGACCACATGTTTGTATATAAGATGCTTAAACGACATCTAGATGCAATTTTTTTCACAGTCCCTAATATAGAAAAGAAACTCTGAGTACTGAGAAAGTACTGAGTAATAAAAATCGGAGTGAAAATGATGGCTAAGCATGTTGCTAATGTTGATACATATGAGGCTAACTGACATCACTGATTGCTACAGTCTGTCTGAGTCAAACTGGCTTATAAAATAGCAGATTCATTATTTTTCCTACACCATTAGAAGACCAACAAGCTAATACTGCTAATAACAGATAAATGTGGTTAATAGATAGATAGATAGATAGATAGATAGATAGATAGATAGATAGATAGATAGATAGATAGATAAATAAATAAATAAATAAATAAATAAGGGATTTGAGCAATTATATATATTACAATACAATTACTTATATTTGAGAAATTAAAAACTATTTAAAAAAAAAATTAAATAAACACCATTCTAACTGCGCTAACAATGTCCTTGACCTGTGACCTTAGCTCAGCACACAACCGCTAACCTACCGCTAACTCAAAGAAATAACAAAAATACAGCATCAACAAGCACAATAAAGACAACTATTCACAATAAACATTAATTTTTTTCATCATGGGGTTTTCTTTTAAGCTTGTATGATCTATACGGGGAAGAAAAAGTTCCAGTGTCCTAAACTTTAGGGAACAGGGAGAAAGTACATATTGAAAGAAGCCGGGTGGATTTGAAATAGACTTAATTTAAAGTAAAGCATAAAAAAAGATTATTTCATAGTAACGATGTAAGTAGTAACAGCACCTGCAGTGTTCATAGCATTATGGAGTAATCTATAGACACAGATGTTAGAAAGTGAAAACTGGAATGAATAATAGGCAATAAAATGACTGTTATGGAGCGTAATACAGAAAACTGAACAGATGTATAGGGGTCTCTGCCAAAAACATTTTAAATTCCACTTTCTTAATGAATATGAACCCATTAACAGTTTGCTGCTTTTTCTTTCATAGGAATTAAATTGTTTAATTACATTTTATTTGTATAGCACTTGGAATAATATCCATCATCACAAAGCAGCATTATAGAAATCCAGATGCAAATTTATTTTTAGATCTGTAATGAGAAAGCCAGAAGGAACAATGGTGAAGAAAAACTCTGGGATGAAATGAAGAAAACTTGACAGGATGAAAACCTGTCCGCTTGTGTGGGACACCGGATAGTGCCAACATAAATAATTACTCTTCTCCAGCTGTACACAAAATTACACAGAAATTCAAAACAGCACCAAGTGTGTTAAAAGGACATAAAACAGTATGAGCCTATAGTCTTTATAACCATCTTAGGTACAAGTGATTGTGTTAAAAATTAATTGTTGTTCAATTTTCCACCATAAGTGTAAGTTGAAGACTCATGACTTTTTCACATAATTAAATTTTAATTGCTTTCTACATGACACCATTTCATTACTTTACCTCCACCTGTATCAATCTTATATGAATCCTGCTAGGAGTTATTGCCCAGAGTGCAGATTAAATTAATCATCATGCTTTTTTTTCTATGCTGGACTGTAATCAAAAATCAACACTGGTCTCCTAATCCAAACAAGTGTTTACTGCATTAAAATCACTAATGAGACCCTCATGGAGTAAAACAGACGTCCTTCCTTAAACTGGGGAATGTGCCACCTGCTCATATCAGCTGTAGTGTAATGTGTCCGGTCCATTAAAAGACGTGTGGAGGGAATTCAGCTTAAGCTATACTATAATATTTAAAATAATTTTTTCTGCCACTGACTTTTTGCTCAGAAATAATTGCCCTTGAAAGTCAGGCATAATGATTAAACTTCACGACACATCAAAATGCATCAGACTGACAAAGACCCTGCATAATCTTCAAAAAGAATTTGTGAAAAATGTAAAAGAAAGATCTCTTCATTTTGTTCCTCACACTTTTTTTTGGAAATTTAGAGACACTCAGCAAACGTGGTGTAATGGGCACTAAACAAATTCCTTAGTATCAGGTTTTTTGTTTTGTTTTTAAATATTTAGAGGCAATGAACAGAGCATAACTTTCTCCAAATCAATGCTTAATTGTCTTTGTGGATCAACAATAGAAAAGGTCAGATAGATGTTCAATAATAAATTCATATATTAATAAATAAATATTTCCTGATACTGAACAATAAATAAACCACACCCACAAAGCCCCACTGTATTAGGTTCAGCTATGAAACACAAACATACCAGGATCATGTTCCCAAAGGTTTGAAATACATTACACAAGCCATGCTAGTTCCAGATCTTAGTTATCAAGATCTAAATCTCCCAGAAACAATTCTAAATCAACAAGTAAAACTTGATACTGACTGCACAGAGATGCCTCCTTTATAATTTGACCTTGCCTGAACTTTTCCCCAGTTTGGTTCAATTCCAACGTTTAATCGAATCATCTGCTGGTTAAGATTAAATAATTCCATGTAAATCCAACAAACAAACATTTAGAAAACCTTATCCAGGAGATCATAGGAGAATCATGTTCTCAGGCAGAACACACACACACACACACACACACACACACACACACCACCACCACCACCTAGTGGTCTAGTGTTAGGCTCACTTCATGTTAATGGTGGTGTTTTTTAACCAAGGCAAATCTGCCAGTGAATCTACAAACCAGCAGATGAACCCAATGTGTTGTAACAAATTATCCGCTCAATGCTACAAGTGAAGGAATTCAAGCCTCTCATTTACTTATATTCCAAACAAAAAGAAGGAATTCAAAAGCCATTTGATAGAATAGAATCTATAGGTTTTTCATAGAACTAAGATTTTAGGGCAAGGGGAAAAAAGGCAGACAGACAATATAGAAAATACAACAAAATTTTATTTTGCCTTACAAACGGTAAAGATTAGAGCAAAAGCATGCAAGTGACATGAAAGACAACCCACAAATCTACTCAAGGTTAAAATGAAAGCAAAATATAGGCATACGACTATTCATTCAGAGTTAGATAAGAGGAACAAACTGGAATAAAATAAGCAAGTTCACCCAAGGCTAATTCTTAAGAGGTAATTAAATATAAATGACACCAGTACAATCTACTGCTTTAGTGTCTTGTCTTGAGAGATATGTAGCCAATTTACAGACTCCTTACATACACTGATGGCAAAGATTAGCTCAAGAACATTATGCTAGTCTCCACGTTTCTTCTCAAACTTCAGTTACATGTATCTGCTAGGGAGTAATTCCTTGGATCAAGTTAGCATGCTGGCACAGTCAAGAGTAGAAAAAACCTGGCCCAGTCTACATCACCTAATCAGTATTCAAAAGGGAAAAAAGACACCAATAACAAATTTGACTCTAGACTGACACCTTATGGTGCATTGCATTTCAAACAGTCCTTGAGTTTAAGAACCAGCAGTTCGATTATATCCAGCAGCCTGCTCTTTAAAACTGATATAGGAAATCATCCTGTTTTTACCTTCAATGTGTAAATTTAGTCTACATTCCATTATACACAAGACGTGACTGACTAAAAACTACAAAACTAGTATAAAATTATAACTTTTCTATAAAGAGACCCTTAAAATGCTATGTTTGAAGATCCACAAATTAAAGGTAAGATCACAGCACCTGAAGGACTTAGTAATTTTGCAAAAGCTGCCTACTTCTCACTGAGCTCTCAGAATCACTACAGTCCTCCACTGATCGCTAGATTTTGGTACATAGAAAGTTGTGAAGCATTTATGAATTCACATATAAAATTGAAATAGAAATGTACCAAAAAGGTTTACAATCCATTAAAACCAAAGAGAAATAAAAAAATAATAATAATAAAAAAAAAAAACTTCACTTGGTTTATTATACAGAAGTGATACAAAAATAGTTCTGAGGTGGTTGTAGAGTTGGCAGCTGAACCTGGCTGTAGTGGAAGAGTTGGGTGGTGTGTAGTGTTACTGCTCTCACATGATCAAGCAGCCTCTCTTGGCACCCTCTCTTTGTGGTTCTCCCTGTCAAAGCATTAAGTGCAAATCATCAGTACACTGAAGAGGAGGACCAACATTTTGTCAGACATGCAAAAACTAGAATCGATCCAGAATTCAAGAGGAAAGTGTAGAATTATGTGAATCTACACAACCAACCACAACTTTCCAAAGAAAGCTTTTTAAGTTCATTTCAGAACACAGAAAATACGATTTTTTTTGCATTCAGGAGACAAGTTACAATACAAAAAAGGACAAACGTACATAGAAATCTGATTCATTTCAGGAAAGCACTAAAGTAGGATTGCCTAAACTGCCATCAAAAATCCTTATGGACTGCACTCATTTTCTTTCTACAAAAATCATCATATTTTTAGCAAATAATTAAGTAATCTTTCAGGGAGTTATCTGAGTCAAGATTGTGAATACAAAGCCTATCCTGGGAACTCTGCAATGATAGTAAGAATGAATACACACTGTCTTACTGACAGTAAGAAACAGGTGGACATGAGGAGAATACAGAAAACTCCACCAAGACTATAGCACACTCAAAGGAAGCGAAGTTACAAAAATGTTCTTGCGAACATGCCCATGCTTTGCAATCATTCTAACATGTTATATATGGTCATAAGGCTAGACACTGCATCTTACGTGCTGAAGGAAGAGTTCTTCCTCAATGGCCTCCACTCCCTCATCATCCTCTTCCTCTGTTACTGTGGCAGTTTTGAATACTGTACTCCTTACAGCGACTTCCTGCAAACAGCATGACAGACACTGGTTTGTAAAGTCTAATTCCAAGAGAAGATTTTTTGGAATGTAATTTCTCACCTCTCCCTCTGGGTTGGTCAAGACAACCTTGATGTTCTCGCCAGTGCCCCACGAGTTCTGGTTCTTCCAGACGAGGTCATTGGGAGGGCTGGAGCTCACACCTGCATTAGATGCCCAGATCTACAACAGACAGTAATGCACTTTAAAGCAAGTCAATTTCAGGAAATGACAACTGCATAAACTACAACCAACTACAAGATCATTAAAAATCAAATCTAGGAACTTACTGTGACTTTCTGTCCTGCCTTCAGGACATATTTGGGAGTAAACTTGTAGGTAGCAGAAGTTTCTCCAATAATTCTGGTCAGCTCAAACCCTACCATTGCCTGGTCCTACAAAACCCAAAGATCTTACATAAGCATCACAAAATGTATGAATAATTAGGAATAAGTTTCCTTGTGGTCTCTGACCTGATCGGAGTTGTTCTGCAGACGGATGAACTTGCCATCCACGTCCAGTTCATCGATGCAGACGTTGCCAGTGGCAGAGGCTGAGTGGGCAATGCTGACACTGCTGCTGGCCTCTGACTCCTCCACATCCACACGCTTCCTCTTCCCACGTGTGGTGCGAACGCTGCGGCTAGACGAGGCTCGAGACACGGTCACACGAGACGACGGGCTGGGAGAAAGCTTCAATCTAAAGAAAAGAGCATAAAAAGGAAGGAAAATAATTATTCATGTTCAGTGGAGGTGAGCCTACCACACTCCATCAGCTCTGAAACATTCTGCATAAACATAAGGGCATGAGAATTTTACCTCTCCTCCTCGCCCTCTAGTAGCTTCCTGTAAGCATTGATCTCCATGTCCAAGGCCAGTTTGACATCCAGCAGCTGCTCATACTCTTCAAGCTGCTGCTGCATCTTGGCTCGGATCTCCGCGATCTCACGCTCTTTATCAGCCAGTATCTTGCGGCTCAGATCCTTCTCATGGGCCAGAGCAGCCTCCAGGTCACTGATGCGATCCTGCCAGCCACGTGTCTATTTGAATAAACACAGAAGACATGAGAGAATAAAGGAAAGAGAAGACCGACAAGAAATTGTCAACTAAAATTCATACCCTAGTAGTAGTGATCACATGCAGCCTGCCTATAAACACATTCACGACTTTTCCATCTATCATCTACCTCCCTTGTCCACACTGCTCTTCTTTCCACTCGTTTACCTGCTCCTGTTTCACTTCTCCTACTGTGCAGCTGCTGTCGCTCCTGTCTCTCTTTCCTGCCTAGTACAATAAGCCTTACACTGCTGAAGCACATTATAGACATCACAGTGTGGTTCAAGTATTTATGTGTGTGTGTCAATCAAGTTCTGAAAAACATTTTATAGAACCATTTAGCTTTTCTTTTTTTAATCCCAGCAAGAACACAGAATATGTATTCTGTTGATGCCAACACATGGCTTGCAAGTTGCTTTTTATAAAAAAGAGACAGCTCTGTTTTGCTCTGGTCAGCAAAAAGTGTAAATGCAGACCAATTTAATATCTGATCCACTTCATTAAAATATGTCAGTAGTTTTCTTGTTCAAGCATCTTTAAACTGTCCAGTAACACTTATTTTGAAGACCACACCTTTAAAACTGATCAAGCATAAAATAAAAATACCTAAACATATCTGGAAAAAGAGAAAACACCAACTAAAAATATAATTTTTGAAAACAACTTGACGAATGATGTAAGACAGACTGTTCTTCTTAAGATTTACAAAGGTTTGTTAGTCTTCAAGTGTCTTGAAGCAGCTGTACATAATAAACAGGAAATTCACTCTAGCTGCTGAACCCCGACACACTGTTTTGCACATTGCAACTTAAACCAATGTCAGATTTTTCACAACCTTTGTTTTACCAATCAATAAAACATACATCATTAAAAGTTTTACAGCCCACCCCATCAATATAATGAAAGTATCCCAGCAGCAACAGCAGAAGTGTGTTTAAAGGAATATGTACCTCCTTCTGCAAGCTGGCCAGCTGAGCTGACAGACTCTCAACTCTCATAATAGATTCCTTCAGCTCTTCCCGTGCCATGCTTGCTGAACTGCTGTTCATCTCCGAAGACAGACGTACGTTCTCCAGCTGAAAACACACACAGGATAGCTCAATACAACCAGCACATGGAAAGAAAGCTTAAACTTTATGTGAAGAGGAACTAAAAACAGCATCTTATGAGAGGCTGGAAGGAAGTGCGACACATTCACAGGAGGTGTGAGAAAAAAAAAAAAAAAAAAGTTTTGTTGCGTGTATATACACAGTGTCACGGTTTACTGACAAATTTAATAAATAAAAACCCCATAAATAATCTTCAATATTTGCAAATATCTGCAATATTTACAGTAAATTGACTTTGTAAATTAGTCTTAAAAGTATTTTTAAATCAATTATTTTAAGACATTATAACCATTCTGTGTTTAATGATAATCGCTGTAGGACCAGATTTAACACGTTTGCAAAATCAGGGGTTAGAGGGATGGCAAAAAACCTGAGTTGAGCAAGACTCTTGGTGCAAGCTGAAATGCTTTTAGAACTCATCACTTCTGCTACATGCGAGCACATTGCAACACAAGGTGTGACATCCTTTATTGAATTCTACATATTAAAAAGTCATGATACTTGCTCTAATAATTCCTACACACATCTCCATAAACAAAATCAAAAAATACTTATGAAAAGTGACAGACATCCGTTCAGATTATCTGAGTGGATGAGTTATAAATTCATGAGAAATTACTGAGCCGCACCTTGGCCACATAAGTCTGCTCCATCTCTTCCTTGTAGAGTTTTACTTGATCATCATGCTGTTGCCTCATGTCTGCCAGGGCCTGAGCAAGCTTGAACTCGTACTCACTCTGGCGACCGGAGTCCACTTCAACCAGACGGGTCTCATGCCTGCGCCGGGTGTCCTTAATTTCCTGTGAGCCAGGCAAGGAACAGCAAAGCGCAGCATATTTTACAATAGCCATACATGTTCATATATGACTAATACTTTAATTTGTCAGAACATGATCAATTGTTTTTGGAAACGTGCATACACCATACACGAGTATTAGTAATCTATTGTGCAAGGATCTGAGCTGGATTTCTCAGGTTGTGTTGCTGTAACAACATCTTATTTAAAACAAATTCACTTTTGCTTCATTGAAACTTCTAGTCGGAATGCATAGGAAATACGGTCACAAATTCTTTAGAAGATGACTACCCAAGGAAGGAAACTGTATCGTCAATGTTTTTAAATCGTCCGACACTCTTTACACTGGTGTGTGCTCATCTCCGGCAGCAAAAAAAGAAACCGTGTCTAGTGGTGTTTTTATTGCTGCAGCTCTATGGTTCTGGTTAGCCAGTACCATCATTCAACCTCCTTTATTAGGTAGCTTTTCAACACCTGGGTGTGTGGGCAGTTACAATCTGTTAACTCCTTTCAATGCATTTAGTTGATGTTATCTGTCTACAGCATAGCACATTTTCAGGACCATGAACATCCTGCTGGCTGTGAATTTATTCATACTGCTAAGGCAAGATGGCATCAGCACTTCCATTTGAACCAACTGCATGCAAGACTGAGCCAATTAAAAAAAAGCAACAAAAGTCTGAGTCATTAATGATGCTTGGATCAGGTTCAGACAAAAAAAATTTTAATATTAAAAGTAATGAAAACTATGCTAATTGGGAGAGGGAAAAGTAGAAAGGGCAAATTGGGTTCAAAAACTAAAACCTTGTTTACCTCTTCGAACATGTTTTTGCGGAACTCAAGTTCCTCTACCAGGCTCTGGTAGCGGTTCTCCACATCCACCCTCAGCAGAGTCTCCTCTCCCAGCTGCTTCTTAGCTGAAACCAATCCGGCCTCCAGCTAAACACAACAGATGTGAAGGTGACATTAGCTAGGAGCTCACATGCCAGCATTAATACAATTGCTAAAAAAAAAAAAAAAAGGTAAATAAATAAAAGGTAAAAGGAAAAGTGTACCTCCTGGATCTGGGCTTGCAGATCTGTTAGCATGGCCTCAAGGCCTTTCTTCTCAGAATAGGCTGTGGCCAGACTGGCCTCCTTAGTGTTCAATAATGCCTCCAAATCCTTCAGCCGGGCCTGACATCCAGCCAGGTCTGAGTCCTTTTTAGAATAGCTATAAATCAAATACACAGCATATCAGTAACTGAAGACATAAGGGCACATTTTGCAAAACAAAATCACTAGCTGCAGATATGGAATGGTTTTAAAAGTTAATGATAAGCGAGAGCATCAGGTCAAGGGTGAAGGTCGGAAACTAAACTAACAAACAAGGCACTCCATGATAACTAACAATCATGTTTCAAGAGCACCTCTAACTCACAAAAAACCTTAAGACAAAAACCTGACCTTACAAGTACAAGTTAATTCTCTGTTGGTAAAAAGGGCAATAATATCTAAATCCAAATATTTCTCTGATGTACAATTAATGAATAATTTTAAGTAGGTCTTCAAGCCAAATTATAGTAATTTAAATTTATAAAAATATATAAAAATTTGTGTCTTTATTTATTAGGAAAATATCCCTGGCTCAAAGTTGATATGTCCAGAGTCTGACAGGCTTCGATTCGTAACAGACATTTTATTCATTCCAGAGGATGAATGAAAAGAATTCACACACAAAATGCTACTCATACATTGACAGGAAATAGATTCTTGTAGACATATTTGTGGCAGTCCTTCCTGTAAATGGCTCAAGGGAACACAGCATACAGATCTGTGTAAAGTCTACATTACATATAAGACATGAGTAAACCTTCCATTTGAGATGCATACCAAAAATGGAGAAAAGAAACAAGCTTTTGCAGGTGTTCTGTATATGAGGGTAATGTGCAAGAAACCATACAGTGACACTGAAAAACGGGATCCAACATTATTCATTTTTCCAATAAGAGCTGCTGATTTCTGGGAACATGAGTGACTATGACCATCACCAGCTAGATGTGGGCATGTCAAGCAACATGAAAGTTTAACAAAGGTTTAACATTACATTCTTCACTCCCATTGTTCACGTTATTGCTCCATGTTTGCAATAAAGTGTGAATTATCCGTTTCCTGTTTTGTGGACCCAGACAGAAAGAACACACACACACACACACACACACACACACACAGCGCTTCAAATTTAATCTCATATGCTATGATGCATATTAAAAAAAAAATAAAAAATCAGAGACAAGCTAGATGTCGAATGCTAATTGCACCACCCATAGTATGAATACAATACAGTACATTTTCCATAGATTTGGTACAAGAGCAAAATCCTGTTTCTAACATGAGAACCATAGAAAGAAATTACAGCTCTCAGGCAACGATCCCTGCTCAAAGACCTCATGAATGCTTGACAATCACCACAGATTATTACAGGCTTATGATAGAAAGAGCAAATACCAGCACATGACTAGTAATTGCTCTCACCAAACTGCCGACACTTTAGACGACTGACCCGAGGAGCTAATGGGCGTTAAACTTGGTGTGACCGTGTGTATGTGTGAGCTTTTAGGCACAAGGTACAAATAGGTAATGAAGCACAAGCTTAGTGAAACAAAATGCATGGTATGTCAGGAATTCTGAACACAGCTGAAAGAATTCAAACACCAATCACTAGTAGAACTAGTTACTGTGCCATGTGATCATGCTGAATTTGACCTCAGGACACTGATTAGCAAGAATGTGCTGTGAGGTCAATGAACAATTTTAGGGTCCAGGATGCACATTTTTCAGTGATCACCTGCAGGATTTCATTGCCTAAAACTAGTTACTAGGCTTAATATACATACACACACGCATATATATTTATACACACACACACACACACGCCACTTTATTAGGTACACTTGTCCAACTGCTCGTTAACGCAAATTTCTAATCAGCCAATCACATGGCAGCAACTCAAAGCATTTAGGCATGCAGACATGGTCAAGATGATCTGCTGCAGTTCAAACCGAGCGTCAGAATGGGGAAGAAAGGTGATTTAAGTGACTTTGAACGTGGCATGGTTGTTGGTGCCAGACGAGCTGGTCTGAGTATTTCAGAAACTGCTGATCTACTGGGATTTTCACGCACAACCATCTCTAGGGTTTACAGAGAATGGTCCGAAAAAGAGAAAACATCCAGTGAGCGGCAGTTCTGTTGATGCCAGAGGTCAGAGGAGAATGGCCAGACTGGTTCGAGGTGATAGCTCAGAGATGCTCTTCTGCATACCGCGGTTGTAACGAGTGGTTATTTCAGTTACTGTTGCCTTTCTGAGATGCCTACCTGAGTATTGTTGCTGACCATGTCCATCCCTTTATGACCACAGTGTACCCATCTTCTGATAACAGCAGGATAACGCTCCATGTCATAAAGCGCAAATCATCTCAGACTGGTTTCTTGAACATGACAATGAGTTCAGTGTACTCAAAAGGCCTCCGCAGTCACCAGATCTCAGTCCAATAGAGCACCTTTGGGATGTGGTGGAATGGGAGATTCGCATCATGGATGTGCAGCCGACAAATCTTCAGCAACTGCGTGATGCTATCAAGTCAATATGGACCAAAATCTCTGAGGAATGTTTCCAGTACCTTGTTGAATCTATGCCCCGAAGGATTAAGGCAGTTCTGAAGGCAAAAGTGGGTCCATCCCGGTAAGGTGCACCTAATAAAGTGGCCAGTGAGTGAGTGAGTGAGTGAGTGTGTGTGTGCATGTACATGTGTGTGTGTATATATTATATATTTATTTATTTATTTTATTTTATTTTATTTTATTTACGCTGTCAGCCAGAATCCTCGTATCTCCAAAACCGTTATGTTTCAGGAAGAAAAAAAACGCCGTACCTTATCTGCAGTGCACAGGGTTTAGTCCGCATTGCAGTGGATTGTCTTGCGCTAAATTCCTGTCCTCAGACGAGTACCAGAACTAGTGGGGGTCAAGATTTTTTGTTTTCTTTGAGCCCAGTGTTTTGAAGACATTTACCTCAGAAGACGTGTTGATTCGTTGCGACTCTTATTAAGGAGAAATATGCCGCAAATCTCTCCCGCGGAGTGAGGAAGAGGTGGACAGTTGAAGTGTCCAATGGAGTTATGAGATTTGCGCTCAAGCTATTTTCAAGACTTGAGATTGGTTAATAACTTGTAAAAATAACAGACCCACGTGGGGACTGACCAATAGCATCGATATGTGAAAAAATATGAAATTGACCAAATTTGGACAAGGTTTCCGCCCGACAGCGACTAGATAGACACACGTGTGTGTGTGTGTGTGTGTGTGTGTGTGTGTGTGTATGTATGTATGTATATTATTTATATATATATATATATTTTAATATTACACACACATATACACATACACACAAATGACCAAAGCAAATGGTCTTTCTCTAGTCAGAACATTTGGGCCAGAAGAAAACAGGCTGAATTTTGAATTTCAATATGCTTCATGTGAAACAGACTCCTTAAAACGACAACATTCACAGCTTGCATATCCCCAAAAACAAGGTCCATCTGTTACTACACATGGGTCACTTAGAACAGCCTTACCAACAATTACAGCAATGATTATTAACTCCATAAAACTTTCAGTAGCAAATGCATCCTCCCAGTTCAACCTGGACAAAGAGACACTTCTCAGTAGGAAATGGACAGCTGGCAGACATCTGTCACGTCACTCAAACCACAGTGACGTAAAGGCACGAAAAGCCTTGCTCATTAGACCATATGGAAAATCTCTGCTAATGCAAACATGCTGATTTTTTTTACATTCTGCACTTGATTTCAGAGAGTTCCCCATCCGTTTACCATTATTATTTTAGCATGCTAAGCAGAGAGGATTTATTCACAGACGGCAACACACACACTTCTTAAGAGTACATGGCACACGTGCAGATGCGAGGTGCAGATAAAGGGAGTCTGTGTGACTTTCTTAGGAACAGATGGTAAGAGGGTTCTTTATGTTTCAGTCAATCAACTTAATCTCTCACATCAGTCCATATTATTCAGTCAGCACACTCTTGGTCTCAAAAGGCTTTCCTTTCCAGAATCGCCCCAAAAACAATTTAGCTTTTAATAAAAGTAGATTCATAAAAACAGTCAGGATTTAACCGTTGAGGTAATACAGACTATGGTGCGAGTTATCTTTGTCGTTTAAGAAATTGATCCAGTGGCTGAATCGGGGTTTTAAAAAGACAGCTGATGTAAAAGACAGCTGAATTTCCCAGCACCAAAACCCTGCACTATACTCTTTACAACATGCTGTAGGACAGTCCAATATTACAAATTACACACAGCTGATTCGAGAATTCAGCTTGGCATCCAAAAGCTTGGGCGTCAAATTTCAGATTGAGCCAAAATAAAGTCACAAGATAACACCCACAGAAAGAGCACTACTGCCATCTTCCTCCAATTCAGGATCACATTTCTGGGCTAAGGTTAAAGCTTGGGCTGATAAATGGAGTTTCCTAATGGTGGAGAAAGCTGCATGGGGCCTTGACTCTGTGGGTGACGTGTTCAATGACTGACGACCATTCAAACAAAAGCAAACTGGCCTTCATCACGAGAGTTGAATAGTTTTGCATAGGTGATGCATAAATGACAAATGACTAGCTGTGAGTCCATATGCATTAAACGAAGTAGCTAAGCGCCTTAGTGTCATACTGGACTTGTATACCATATGCGCCACAGATCAATTCTAATTGGTGGTAAATTCAGTTCAATTTCAGAAATTCAGTTCACTGACCAACATTTCTCACTTCACTTGTAGACTTATGACAGTGAAGCAGAAAATGAACATTACTCATGTTTACTAAAGCAATAATTACATTGCTAAAATGATAAAAGAAAATTACAAACATTACTCAACATGTATTGATGTGATTTGATATGCAAAATAGATCCATGGATGCGTGATACCATTTGAATATGCCACAGGCTGTGTGTTTTGATATGGTAATAGAATACTGGTTTTTGGTTTTTCCCAATTATAAATATACTTCACTTTCATTGTTAATGTAACAGGTCTGCTGTAAGAGGGTTATGGTTTTTCCATGAGTATACTCAAACTTTCATGGAACACATTTTTTAAATTCACCATGTTCCCTAATACGTGTACTTCTGTGTAGTGTATTATTGGTGTGAATATATTATAGAAATATATACATTTAAGAAAATAAAAAAAAAATCACTTGTACAAGACGAAACAAGCCTTACAAACAACCAGCGCAAACGAGATGATTAAATGTTTACCTAGGCAATGAATCAGTTCACCAGATAAAAGCAGAAAGGAGTGTATGGTTGTGTGTGTATGGCTTTTATTCTAATAGTAAAAACTTAGCCACTTACACCAGTGGACATAAAGCTAAATAAAAGCACCATCAAGAATGACTAAACTCCTTAAATATTATACATAGAGTATTAGTGTTAAGAACAATAATCAATGATCTGAGATTTGACTGCTCTTTTTTAAAAGGTCATCAAACAACATGCTTTTTTTAAGGTGCTTTTTTCTGACTGATATTGTTTGTGTTTCTTGGATGCTGTTGTTGAACAGAAAGGAGCAAGACATTCAGAATCAAGCACTCAGCAAAAAGACACTTTGCTGCCCTCTAATTTGCAACAGACTCCAGTGTGTAATGTGTGGATATGATAAACTTCCAACACACTAGAGGAAACGTTTTTACTACTAGATATACTACCATAAGCCCTGCCTTCTACTGACACCAACCCATGACTAACCACGCCACTTAGACATGACGTGTTAAAGGAAAAGGAAGAGACACAAACCCCAATCACATGCCGACAAAATGAAACAGTCCAGCTGTGTCCTTCAGCAGGACATATCAAATAATCAGCTAGGACAGAAACTTCTTGAATACATCCGTTTTCAGGGCACAGTAAAAATACACAAAAACTGTTTTCATGCCTGAGGATGCTCATAGCAGCAGGTGTAAGACATCATGGGTTTAAAAAAAAAAAAAAACATGTAAAAGCAAGTAAATTCACCTACTACATTATTTTTGTTGACCATTTTACAACACTATATCTGGGACAAAATGACCTGAACCACAGCAAAAAGTTGGCTAAATTTCTCTTCTCAAAGCTCAGCAGTGAAAATGCACCCAAGTTTAATGCTGTTAATAAGGTCTAAGGATGGACAAAGCAACTTTCAGTATGGCTCCACTTTAAAAACGTGCAAGTACTTACACGAGAACAAACCACGTGTCAAGAATAAACTCTTTAGAATAAAATGTAGTTCGTGTTTAGCTTCCCACTCCAACTAGCTTGTGGCTGGAGGTAAATTCCCCTCCCCCACATCCTGCAAAAGGTGTGGCACTTGGAAATGTCCAAACTTTACCAGTGCTTTTACTCAAACGTGTAAAACATCCTGAGAACGTGCTAAATAACGCGTGGCTTCGAACCGCACCATGAATAAATCACATGCACACAAATTACACTCATACTCTCTCCTTACAACAAAGCCAGGTCAAGTTTGGACTGTTACTTGGATTTCATTCCAGCTCTCGTGTCACGTCGTGCCAGATTGAGCATCACACAGAAACTCGGTACATTCGCTTAGCTGAGCGTCCATATTCCTAATGAGTTACAAATGGCGGGCCGTTTTGAAACAATGTCTTAAGCACGAGGAGGAAATTGCATTCATTGATTTGGTAAGGAAGTAAGTAAGTAAATAAATAAACAAACAAACAAACTCATGCACAAGCGAGTTGACTCACTTCTGCAGGAGTTGATCATGCTCGGTTCGGAGTTTTCCCAGCTCGATCTGAAGCCTGGCTCGTTCTTTAGCGGTGTCGTCTAAAGAGCGTCGCGCGTCTGCGAGCTCGTTCTCATACAGAGACTTGAGGCCGGTCAGCTCCCGGCTCCTCACCTCTTCCTTTTCAGAAATCTGTAGGTGAAGAACACTGTTCTCTGACTCGAGACTCCGGACTTTGTCGATATAAGTGGCCAGGCGGTCGTTGAGGTTGCTGAGATCCTCTTTCTCCTGCAGTCTGGTGATCCTGGTGGGGCTCAGAGGGGTCCCGCTGCTCGCTCGGGTGCTTATTCTCTGGCCGGCCGGGGTGGAAGTGGCGGTCGCCATTGTAAACTAAAAAGCTGAAATACAAGTAAATAAATACTTAGGTTTTATTCGGACTATAAGAATTCGTACGACGCTGAAAAACCGGTCTTAAAAATGCTAACTCCAGCTAGCACCGCGACGGTTAGAAAAACGGTTATATTTAGCCGATAGCTAACGACCGAATAAATTAGCTTAAATATTCATGCAGTAACACGAAGTTAACATTAAGTCATCGTGTATTTCACACAGCACCTGGAAGACGGAAAAACAGTGATGATTTAAAGAAAAATAAATCAACAAAGCTAACAGAAATATCTTACTTTGTGCTGCAAACGAATGAAAGAATGGGCTTGACGAATATGGCCGCTTATCAGAATGGGGCGGTCACGTGACCCGGGCGGTCCAATGACGGATCCCGGTGCAGCTCAACGTTTTTTTTACTGAGCGCTCGAGACAAAATTCAAATGATATCAAATGCAGTGTTCGTAATGCTGGAGCTACAGCACGTGGTACATAGACCGGGAAAACGCACACGTTACACGTGGTCTGGTTTATTATGGGATATCTGTTTGACCTGCTATGCTTGTGTTGAAGTTAATGTTTCATTAAAGAAGATCCAAATACTATTTTTCTCTCAGTGCATATTTTGTCGTTTACTTTGTTTTCTTCTCATTTTTGCATCACTTATATGCAAAAGTGATGCAAAACCATGAAAAACCATTAACTTTTTATGTGTGCTATGATAAACGTAGTATAAATATATTTTATATTCGAATGCATTTTCATAAAAAAAAAAAATTCAACGTGTTTATACAAAGTTTTTACACACAATGAAGCTGTTATGTCTTGTTAAAGTAACCATAATAAAAACTAACAGGACAGGTTTTACACACAGATTAAACCTGAGATTAGGCTAAAATGTAATTCACACTAATCATGTTGATTCTTCATCAGAAATCCCTTCTGATACAAAAGCAGAGAGATGAATCTCTAGTGCATGTTGCTGTAATAAGATTAAGCTGTCAACTTATACTAGACAAGCCACATAGTGTGAAAATGGTTTTATTATTAAGCATGAAATAATTCTGCTAAAATCCAGGCTTCTTCTTTGACAGATATGCAGCCTTTTATATTTAAAATTTAGCCCCAGATTATTATTATTATTATTATTATTATTATTATTATTGTTATTATTATTTCCAGAAGGTTCTGCCTGTAAAAAATATGATTTCAAAGACAGTTCAGTTTAAGTCAAGTCAAGAAGCTTTTGTTGTCATTTCAACCATATATAGCTGTTGCAGTACACAGTGAAATGAGACAACGTTTCTCTAGGATCATGGTGCTACATAAAACAAAGACAGAGCTAAGGTAAGTTAGTCCTAGATACATAAAGTGCAACTGTGCAACCTGGTGCAATCAGTGCAAGACAAGACAGAAAGACAGTGCAGGACAAAAGACAATAAACAGAAACAGCACAGATCAGTGTAAATACTGTATGTTAATGGTAATGTTAAAGGATATTCAATGGATGCATTCACAATGATGACAATTAAGCAAATATTAGTCTATAATATGTGAAACTAGTATCCATTTCTCTTTCTCTCTCTCAGAGTTCAACTGTTTTTGTCATCACTATGTGGTCCACTTGCCTCCAAACTTACTACTAACATACCAAACAATCCTGGGTAATTACTACCTATGACAGCACTCTGTGTTTACATTCATTTTTGGTGAGTTGCTGTTATGTGCTTCTATGTCAGAAAAAGGGAATCTTTAATCACTGAAAGATAAATAGTGTTTTTTCAGTGCAAAAATATCCAGTGTGTAGACAACAACATTCACACAAACAGAATAACAAAACATGCTACTGTATGTTCAGTATGAGTTCAGTACCCAAGGTCATGATTCAATTTCATGCACTCATGACCGTTCAAACAGTATTCTAATATCTTAACCACTGAGCTGCCAATGTAAATAAAATTCAAACACAGAGGTCTCACAAGTCAGACTTCTACTTTCATTATAGCTTCATCTGTTGTGTTTTGTCAATAAACATAGCCAAGCACCAAGTACTTTCACAATCAGTAGAAGTGTACAAAGGATATCAGAAGCTCAACGTTCCCTGGGCAGAGCTTGTGAGCCTCAGGCTAATATTACTATAGCACACAACCAGAGGGAAAAAGAGTCGAGAGTACGGAATGTCTCAACATTGCATTGCAGTTAAGTCATTCAAAAATCTTCGCCAGCTGTAAAGAAAAAAGTAATAAATCACCACCTACATGTGATATGACAAAACCAAATAGCATTTTATTGTTTAAAAAAAAATCCAGAGATAGATTTAGTAAAGCTTGTGATGCTTTAACTTGTTTATTTCACAATGGTCAGTGGATAAACTGGGATTCCCTTCTGACTAGGGCCTAGGATTATCTCGATGGGAAGTTTGAAACGGGGTAACATATGTCATCTCCAACTTTTTCAAATAGACATAAAAAGTCTTTTAAGTCTTGAAGT
Organism: Tachysurus vachellii; assembly: GCF_030014155.1. NCBI lineage: Eukaryota > Metazoa > Chordata > Actinopteri > Siluriformes > Bagridae > Tachysurus > Tachysurus vachellii. The sequence continues at coordinate 13,177,398 of NC_083479.1, forward strand.
CTCGTGTTAAAACTGTATCTATACAAATGTATAGATTAGTACTGTTTTAGAAGATGGTTTTCAGAAGGTGTTCAACACACAACAAATCTATTTGTTTATTTTCTAAAACCAGTTAGCCATAATCATTATTTTATTACACGTGTCAATGGGTGGGATATATTAGGTAGCAAGTAAACTGTAAGTTCTTAAAATGTATGTGTCAAAAGCAGGAACGATGTTCAACCATGTAGATCTAAGTGGTCTGGAAGAACAAAAGGTGAAACAGTGATAGGGTCATGCTTGCAGATGTGCACATCAGTTAATTGTGAATTGAAATGTGCCTAAAAGATTGTTGTTTGTTTCAAATCATGCCGTTAAAACCACTGACTATTTTGTTACAGTGGCAGCAACAAAATAGTCAGTGGTTTTAACGGCATAGCTGATTGGTGTACGTATTTCTTTTGTGTGAACGACCTAGACAGTTGTGTATAGAAACACATCTGGAATTGTCTGAAAATATGTGATTTGAAACAAACAACAATCTTTTAGGCACATTCAGCATATAAAGTAGTTATGCTGGATGTTCAGAGAAGCCACTGCAGTATTTTTTTTTTATGGTTAAAAAAAGCAGTGTGAAAGCAGCCTTATTCATGACACCTTTGCATTTTGAGAGCTTTTATGCAGTATGTTGTTAGTCCATCCATTTATGATAATGCGCTTTACTTGCCCACTCGTTTCCTAATTCTTTTAGTATTAAATGGCTGTGCAGATAAGTTAAAGATAATCATATATGTCTAATCAACTATGTCTCTGACATAGTCGTATACTTTATGATGACCTTCATAACAGCAGTCCTTTCTGTTATTTGATCATTGATTTTATTTGTCTTGAAGAATCCATTAAAGCCTAATTTTATAATTGGCTTTTCGTGATCTGTTGTTCGGAGTATATACCCATAACGAGCTAGATCTCAACCCAAATCACGAATAGATCCTTATGTTAGTACAATCACATAACATAGCTATTTTTGGCACAAGAATTTGTGTAACTTCTTTTGGCTCCTCTTGTGATGTCAGTGTGTGGAAGTGTCCTGAAATGGTAATACCACTTTACATCATTGTTCTGGTAAACACTATCGATTGGTTAGTTTCTGCATGACAGATTCAGTTGTGTGGGTGTTTACAGCAGATTTATAACAGTGAAGGAGAGCATCGAGGGCAGACAAGAACACTCAGGCTCTGAGGGCTGTTATTAAACATTTTCACGCTGACACACATTTGAAGAATACCGCTGCCAATTGCGAAACGCCAAAGCTGAAGACAAAATGGACAGGACTAAAAAGTAAGCTCTGTTGTTGTTTTATACTTTATTCTTTTTACTGGTGAACCATTTTTTTCTTATTTGTGTATACCCTGTTAATTTTGCCCTCCTCAGATATTTCTCTACGCTGAATGAAAACGATGAAGATATAGACCTTGATGACTGGATACCTCCGGATGCTGATCTGATAGAAAAGATGGTCTCTCAGATTGAATATTATCTCTCTGATGAGAATCTGGTTAAGGATGCTTTCCTTTTAAAGCATGTCAGGAGAAATAAGATGGGTTATGTCAATATCAAGTTGCTGACCTCTTTTAAAAAGGTAAGCTGGTGCCTCTTTCCTGTAATAGGGTTGGTCTTTAATTTTAAGCATGATTTCTTGGTGTATATATAGCTAAGTGTTTACATATTTTCACTTTGATTCCAGATGAAGCAGTTCACAAAAGATTGGCGGGTCACAGCATATGCCCTCCGGCATTCGTTAATACTAGAGGTGAACAAAGAGGGAAATAAAGTGCGTAGAATTGAGCCGGTGCCTGAGTCTGTCCTCTTTCAGGTACCGAGCAGACTGCTGCTGGTCTGGAACATCACAGAATCAAATCTGACAGAGAACATGGCACACGGCAAATCAACACCTTGCAAGAGCACCATGGAAACTGCTATTGCAATTCTGGAGCCGTTTGGTACCATTACCATGGCTCGGGTCAACAGGCCTGGCAGAGAGCTTCTGCCTGAGCTTCAGAAATACAGCTACAGATACCCAGAGCTGTTCACTAAGGAGAGCGTACTAGTGGAATATGAAGATCTGGAAGGAGCTGGACGTGCTTACCACCAGCTGTCACAGTCTGAAGGTAGAATGAGAGTACTCCTGGTAGGGAAAGCTTCCAAGAAGAAAGCCATAGATGTGGGTTTGGAGGACAGAAGTAATGGAAAGGGGATCTCCATCCTGAACCAACGCATGTTGCAGCTTCAGACTTGTGGTGAAGACTCATCAGCATATAGCTCCTCAGAATCTGAGTTCACCTCTTCATCGCCTTTGAGCACCCCTCGTGTTTGCTCTGGCCAGGTGTATAGCAGCCCCTTAAATAGCCCACGTTCAAGCCCTAGATGTATCCGTGCACCCCTTCCAGGCCCTCGCATTTCTCCACTGTTAGCCTCAGAAGTCTGGGGAAGTCCAGACACAAGTCCAGAGTTGCGAGAGAAACGAAAGTTGTGCGGCAACCAAAACAAACACTGTCAGACAAGTGATAAAAAGCTACTAAATGGAGACACGGCACCTCCTGGAGTCCTACGCCTGCCTTACGGTCCTGACGGGAGTAGAGGTTTTCATGCAATCTTAGTTAGAAGACGACTTCATTATTCATTTAAAGTATAAGTAACCAATCACTGTAATCGCCTGTTTGCTACTTGTTACTTATGTTACTTGTGTTATATGTTTCTTTTCATTTGATTTGCTGACTTCTAAATGTAAATGTGTGTAATGCTTCTGTGCCTGTAGCTTAATAAACAATTCATCCTTTACTGACATTTCAGCTGTATCAAGTACAAATCAATTACAGAAATGAAATTATTCCTAAATCCAATCCAATTTTTTCCTGAAATTTTTTCCTAGCTTTTAAATCAGCCTCTACAACCACCCCTTACATCAATCTGCACTGTTACTAACCACAACTCAACAGAAGCACTGAGAAAATATTGTTTTTTTTTTAATGTAAAGTGCTGTGTCAACACATTTTAACACTAATCACTAACCAAACACTTCAGTATTCAAATTATACATCCAGAGTTAATAATACTGGGGGATAAGCAGCGATATATTCCGGACAGGATGCCAAATCTTCACAGCATATCTCTTTCCCCCCTTATACAGTATATGAGGTATAAGAGCAATTTGAAGTCACTAGTCCATGATCATGTTTCTGGATAGTGGAAGAAACTAAAGAACCAAGAAGAACACAAAGGCACAAGCGATTTCCACATTATCTCTACAACAATAATAACTGGCAAATTATTATAAATTAACACACAAATTCACACCATCGTTTTAGGCGATCATATAATACACTCTTTGAATAAGGGTAACGAACTTTACTTCCTGGGGTGCAACCATCAAGTGTAGTGCAGATTATGTATATAATGTTTGAGAGTAAAGATTTAGGTGCATCCGTGGTTCATGTCAAATGATTTACCTTACATTATTTTATGTAAAAAAAAAAGCAAATGTACATATTAAATGTAAAAAAAAAAAAAAAGAAAGAAAAACGCCTTGGGATTCTGTAACTGTGGCATAATTTATACGACATAGGAGCTGACATAACAACTCATCACAATTTGGGCAGTCACCATGACAACTTTTCAGAGTTGAGCCTGCACAGCTCTTTGGATCTGCGCCAGCGGTGAAGAGGTTCTGTCACATCCCACAGACCTCTTAGAGCCAGTTTTATCAGTAAATGTACTAAATTTCATCTAAAAATGCTCTTTCACGGCAGTGTCAAATGACACCGTAATTAAGCTGTTTTCTTCTCGTCCTACATAATGCAGACATCATTTTGTGATAAACTACAGTATGATGCGGTAGAGAAAAAAAAAACCTATTGAACTAAACTTAGATGAATCGTCATCATCATCATCGATCGTCTGAGCTGCGGAAGGACATTTTAATGATTTCAGTGAGAGAGACACAGAGAGTGAGAGAAATAGAGAGAGCTGTGGGTCAACTGAGTCAGAGTTTTAAAATAAAAGACAGGAAACTGTTGACTGTATCACTGAGGTACTTTTAGCTAGAGCGAGCATATAGTAAGATAAAAGCAGGATGTTACTTCGTGACAGCATACAAAAGAATAAATATGGATTCTAAATAGAGCTTTATTTTAAAATTAAGGATTCAGTAGCAAACATAAAATTTGACACATTTTCTTCGTCGCCAAAACACTCACGATACGATGAGTATTCTGAATGCTTAGTGTATCTGAATACAGTCATTTTTCACAAATACAAATTTGACAATGTGGTTAGTCACCGGCAGGCAGAACAAGTGCAAGATGATGACGCACCATTACTACTAGATTGGGACAGATGCTTATAGTGTTGCTTTGTCTTAGGCATAATATCATGATATCTGTTAATACTTTTACACATAGTATTAAGTATATACTTTGTACTATGACGTTCAAAACAAACAGAATATATATTAGTAGCTTTAACTTATCTGCACAGCCATTTAATACTAAAAGAATTAGGAAACGAGTGGGCAAGTAAAACACTATTGTAAATGGATGCACTAAACAACATACTGCATAAAAGCTCTCAAAACGCAAAGGTGTCACAAATAAGGCTGCCTTCACACTTGGCTTTTTTTTTTTTTTTTAAAAACCATAAAAAAAACAAAACAAAACAAAAACCCTGTAGTGGCTTTTTCTGAACCACTATCCAGATCACTATTCAGCCAGATTTATCGGACACAAACTTTGTTCATCTCATCATCTCTAGCTCATGAAACAACACACTCAGTTTTGAAGAAAAAAAAAATATATATTTTTTTTCTACCAGCACAGGCTTCCATGTTGACTTTTCTCACTCGGTGCAGAATTGAAACCTGATTAATGAAAAAGTGCTGGAGAAAAAAAAGTTATATTTTATTTTTGAAAGAGCTCCAGCGTGAAAGCATCACATCCTGCATTCGTCCCATAAGATTACATGTAGAACTTGAGCAGGGAAAAAACCTTGTGTGAAAGCAGCCTAAAGTTTCTGAGCTTGTTAACATGCACACACACACACACACACACACACACACACACACACACACACACACACACGCAATCACAGCCTTTATACAGAGTGTCAGAACATGTCATGTTCAACTTCACATGACAGACAAGGGGAAAGAAATGACTGTATTAAAATGCAATCTAATCTGCTCAGCCCACGTTAGACATTTAATTGTCTACACAGTCACTCATGAAGACAACCAGCGGCATCAGAAGACTTCCAGGTCGACCGAGTTGTAAACTACAGGAGATTCCTCTGTACCCAGCGCAGACTCAGCCTGCTCCTCGACTCCATCCTCCAGGGACTCCAAAGCGTCGTTGGTGTCACTGGCAAACGTTTCTCGAGACACGTCATCGTGCTCCTGCAGGTTCAAAGTGCCGATCGCTTGTTTCATTTTCTTGGCTGTTAAGTATTTTTGCCTCTGCTTGGCTGCCTTCTTGTTTGCCTTCTTGTTGTTAAACTCTTTCTGGTTCTCATCATGGAATATTTCCTAGAAACGAAAAAAGATTTTTTTTAAGGGCAAGACGTGTTTCTGATGTACAGGCTGAAGTAGCCTCTCTGTAATCCCCTTTGTACCAAATACATGTTACAAATAAATCTAAGTCACACTGTCTGCAAGAAATGATCGAGTATTTAAAAAAAAAAATCATAACAGATGTGACCCTGCCAAATCTGTCACTAACCGTCCTGTCTCTTGCTCAACCTTCACTTAAAAAAAATATAATTATAAAATTAGCATTAAAAAAAAAAAATTTAATTATTCAATAGAATTAATTAGTATATCAACTAAATTTAAAATGTAGAATGAGGACTTAACATTTGCTGAATATGACCCTAGGTCACCACTGATGACACCCTGAGATGATTCTTCACATAATTAAAAATAAGTAAATAAATAAATAAATAATAAAGGAAAATATTGCTACATTGAAAATGGAAAACGTTGGGTCAAGAGTAATTCAGGCCAGTAACATCTACCATATCAATTAATCAAGCATGAGATAAAAGAACAGAGAACTCAAATGGATGAAAGAAAACACAGTTATTACGAAGCGCTTTTGTGGAAATTAAGGGAATATCTAAACAGCTGTGTGTTGACATTAGAATTAGGTTTAAAACAGAATAACACCATCATAGTTTGTTCTTTTCATCATACCTTAATCTGATCGTGAGTAATACTAGGAGTATTCTTCAGCAAATTCAGATAAACCCCTCCAGGTGTCCTCCTTCGACTGCCATCCTATGGGAAGGAAACAAATGGAAAACATCATGTTAACGCAGAAGTGTCCAGCTGGTGTGGGTGCAGGTTTTTGACCAACCCAAGCAGAAACCACATCTGAGGCTTAATGAAAGCCAAGATGAACTGGTTAAACAGAGTCAGGTGTGCCTCCTGTTTGATAAAAACAAAAACCTGCATGAAAAACGGCCGTCTGCAGATGCTAAAGTTAAATAGATCGCTAACTAAAGGATAACAAGCAGAAATGCTGAAGCTCACCAGTGCAATGTAGTGGTGATTAGTAGGAAATCTCTCAAGAGGAAAACGAAATTGTTGATCTTATTTGTGTTAAACAACCTTTGCTCTTAAACAAAGAGTTATTCAAATTTGATATGTGGAAATCTTACCACTGTGTATAGACCTCCATTTTGTTCAACTGTTGCAGTTTCTGACAGAAGCTCTATGGCTTTCTTTGTGCCAATCACATTCACGACACGCTCTATTAGCTCCTTCTTTGGCTCCATTAACCTTTTAAGAAGAAAAGACAAGTCAGTCATCTTGCAATACAACACAGAGTCAACATGAAAATACTGAGTTAAATTTTAAATTTAAGTTCAATTTAATAAGTTAAATTTCTTAAATGTGTAGATTATCTGAGGTTTTCCTCACCTGTGTGCTATTTCATCAATCACTTTATCTTTAGGGTCATCCTCCGTGATCTCATATCGCCCTTTAAAATCCATCTCAGCTCGAGGACCCAGCCTATCCTTGACTGGCCGCTTCCTCTTCAGATGTCCGTCGCTATTTTTCTGTGCTCCGTGCTGCATGTATTCCTCTAGCTGCCCCTCCAGCACGGTCTCCATGCCATGCTCCTCTTCCTGCTTCTCCTTTTCCATCATTTTACGCGCCAGTAAGTAGTTGTAGGTCTCACACTGACGGCTGTCCATAGTTACGCCCCCCTCCATTCCCATGATGCCGAGCTCAGCTGCGACAGCTTCCTGGCTTTGCTCTTGCACCACAGAGCCCCAGATGTTGTTCACTTTTCGGCATGGAGCTCCTCTGACAGTGCTGGTACCTCCAAAAGCGATCGGAGGCACAGGTTGGGGAACATTGGTGCACTTCTGTCGCTTTCGCCTCCACAGTGCAGCCTCTTCTTCCGAGTCACTATCACTGGATTCGGTTGCGATGGAGCTACGATAGCCAGTGACTTGTGAAGCCATCTGTAGACGATCTCTGCTCTGGAAGTGCTGGGTTGAAAAAGCACCGGCAGAAGGTGGCTGTAGAAGAATTAAAACAGGTTCATTGAAAATGTAAAAAGGTAATACTTTCCTGTTGTTTATGCTGCCATTTCTTTTGCTGTTTTGGTCCTACCCACAACACTGCAACACAATAAACAAAACAAGTGATACATAGTACACTGTAGTACACGTATGAAGAGTCAGTGTCAAGATGTCAGTGTCAAGATGTCATCATCTTCATTATTTCAGTTATTTGCTGGTTTGCACAATCCTATACATCATCTCAGGGACCTGCTGCTATGAAATTCTGTTCATTATAGTATTACTGCACGCAATATTGTTGAACATACAGTATTTAAACTGGCTGGCGCTGTTTCTGTTTATTGTCTTTTGTGTAGTGTATTTTTTTGTATTGTCTTTTTGTTTGAACTGTCTTTTGTCCTGCACTGTCTTGTTGTCTTGTCCTGCACTGTTTGCACCAGGTTGCACAGTTGCACTTTATGTGGCTAGGACTAACTTACTAAGTCCTTATAGCTCTATCTGTGTTTTATGTAGCACCATGATCCTGGAGAAACGTTGTCTCATTTCACTGTGTACTGCAACAGCTATATATGGTTGAAATGACAATAAAAGCTTCTTGACTTGACTTAATCATCTATCAAGATGTCTTTCTTATGTGATATGTCTTAGTCTGAGATGAGTGGATCCTGCTAATGTCGTTACTTTCATCATTAAAAGACAGTTTTTAATAAAACAACGTTACATGCAATCCCAAGGGCAGTAAATTAAGCAGCTAAACACGCGAGTGGTGACATTTCATAGCTAATAATTACTTAGCTAGCTGGCTAGTTTGACTGAAGTTAGCTAACCTGATTAAATAAGCCAGTTAAACACATTTCTAAAACACTGTCCTGAGGGAAACGGATATGCACGTTTTATATTCTTACCTGCTGCCGGTCAATTGAATGCATTTCTGTCTCTGAATCAGAGCCACTTATTTCTCCATCCTCTAGATTCTCCATTGTGTCTCTGTTATTGTGACCCGCCATTTCTTTAACCCGGAAGTTATACGGAAGTTCAAGAGCAACGAGGCCACGTGTGTCTCTTCTTATTGGGTAAATCTACAGTAAAACCTACAAAACTGTAGTTTTATAAATATTATAAGAAGCTAGTAAAAAAAAAGTGCAGTAATTTAACAGCACCATTGCTAATATATCAGAGCAGTTATAAAGAAGAAATAGTAATGCATTCTAGAAAATATATTAGACTATATTTTACTACATTCATTCATTCATTTTCTACCACTTATCCGAACTACTTCGGGTCACGGGGAGCCTGTGCCTATCTCAGGCATCATCGGGCATCAAGGCAGGATACACCCTGGACGGAGTGCCAACCAATCGCAGGGCACACACACTCTCTCATTCACTCACACAATCACACACTACGGACAATTTTTCCAGAGATGCCAATCAACCCACCATGCATGTCTTTGGACCGGGGGATGAAACCGGAGTACCCGGAGGAAACCCCCGAGGCACGGGGAGAACATGCAAACTCAACACACACAAGGTGGAGGCAGGAATCGAACCCCCAACCCTGGAGGTGTGAGGCGTACGTGCTAACCACTAAGCCACCGTGCCCCCCATATTTTACTACATATTAAATAATATTATAGTGTTGTAGGGTTTATAAAGGTGGGGTGATAAAAAAAAGTTCTCTAGTGCCACATGAAGTGAATGGTTTCACATTATTAGTAATTCAAACAGCAATAACTCAGAAAATGTAAAACTAATTAATAATAAATCATTTTAAAATTGGGCCGAATCAGAATCAGAATTAGAAAGAGATTTATTGCCAGGCAGGTTTTCACATACGACGAATTTGTTTTAGTGACAGAAGCTCCACAGTGTAACAGAATGACATATACAATATATACAATTTGTATGTACAAATGTACAAGTGTGAAATTTGCAATTAAAATATAAATAGTATGTGTTTTAAGTAAATAGTGTGTAAGAATAGTGTGTGTTCTGTGTATGTTAAGTGTTCATCAGATGGATTGCCTGAGGGAAGAAACTGTTCCTATGTCTGGTCGTTCTGGTGCTCAGGGCCCTGTAGCGTCGACCAGATGGCAACAGTTCAAAGAGGGAGTGTGCTGGATGTGAGGGGTCCAGAGTGATTTTCTTTGCCCTTTTGCTCACTCTGGAGAAGTACAGGTCATGGAGAGTGGGGAGAGTTGTGCCAATGGTTCGCTCAGCAGTCCGGACCCTCTGTAGTCTTCTGAGGTCAAATCTGGTGGCTGAGCTGAACCAAACAGTCATTGAAGTGCAGAGGATGGATTCAATGATGGTAGCTGGCGAAGGATGTACAACCTCTGCTGGGCCTTTTTTTTTTTTTTACAATTGAGTCTATGTGAATGTCCCACTTCAGGTCCTGGGAGATTGTGGTTCCCAGGAATCTGAATGACTCCACTGCTGTCACAAGGGGAGGGGGGTTTCTCCTAAAGTCCAGTATCATCTCCACTGTCTTGAGCGTGTTCAGCTCCAGGTTGTGAAGACTCCACCAGACAGCCAGCCGTTCAACCTCCAGCCTGTAGGCAGACTCGTCACCGTCCTAGATGAGGCCAATTAATGTGGTGTCGTCTGCAAACTTCAGGAGCTTGACACAGGGGTCATTAGAGATGCAGTCATTTGTGTACAGGGAGAAGAACAGTGGGGAGAGGACACAACCCTGAGGGGTGCCAGTGCTGATGGTGCAGGTGCTTGATTTGAGTTTTCCCAGTCGCACTAGCTGCTGCCTGTCTGTCAGAAAGCTGGTGATCCTCTGACAGACAGAGGAGGGCACGGAGAGCTGGGTTAATTTGGGCTGGAGGAGTGATGGGATGGTGTTAAAGGCAGAGCTGAAGTCCACAAACATGATGTATATTGTAACTAGAAATTTCAGGATTAATAATAATAATAAAAATAATAATAATAATAATAATAATAATAATAAGCTCTAATATGGTTCTAATATGGTTTATTTCTTTATTATAATATATTTATCCCCTGTATCTAATGTTATTTTGTATATTTTAATTTTCAGAGATTTACCAATTCCTTTATCTATTATAAAGGACTGACTTTAGACTCGTGTACATGATTAACTATGTACTGTATAATGTGCTTTATTTGGTTTAATGGGAGAGTCGGGATTTGACCAATAACGGTGTAGGAGTCGGGGTTGCCAGAGCGAATATTTTACCTCGTTACTGGTTCAGGAATTTGGTTCTTGCAATTAAATCTCTAAAATAATGAAAAAGGTTCAGTTGTCATAGCAAATTAGCTAACAAAATGTCAATTAAGCATCCAGGACACGAAAAGGTATCATATTGCTTCATTGGTTATTTTTTCTGCTTTGTGGCAAAATCTGGATTAGGCTTGTCATTTATTTCTGATCTGAATTAGTTTAGTTGTGAGCTTTCATTCTTTCTTTCTTTCTTTCTTTCTTTCTTTCTTTCTTTCTTTCTTTCTTTCTTTCTGTCCATCTGTCTGTCTGTCTTTATGTCTGTCAGTCTTTCTTTCTTTCTGTCTGTCAGTCTTTCTTTCTTTCTTTCTTTCTTTCTTTCTTTCTTTCTTTCTTTCTTTCTGTCTGTCTGTCTGTCTGTCTGTTTTTATGTCTGTCAGTCTTTCTTTCTTTCTGTCCGTCTGTCTGTCTGTCTTTATGTCTGTCAGTCTTTCTTTCTTTCTGTCTGTCAGTCTTTCTTTCTTTCTTTCTTTCTTTCTTTCTTTCTTTCTTTCTTTCTTTCTTTCTGTCTGTCTGTCTGTCTGTCTGTTTTTATGTCTGTCAGTCTTTCTTTCTTTCTGTCTGTCTGTCAGTCTTTCTTTCTTTCTTTTCTAAGATCTGTTATTTATGCCATCTCACTTTCCAAACACAGTTCACTATCTAGTTGCTTTATAATTGGGATTTAGTTGAAACCCACTCATTTCAGTTGACCAATGAATCGAGCACTGTCATTTAAGCAAGTATGATTTCAAGACTATATTTCATAGCTCAGTATATTCATAACAACATGTTCCATTGGATGAAGATACATTATCTAAAAAAATTATAATTCTCTGAATAGAATCAGATATCAAAGCTTTGCATGAATTAAATGCATGTAAAATACATTTTTGCATCATTTTACACAGTATCCCTGTTGGTAGTTTTTACCCGCACACTGTGGCACCTGGCTTATAACCCACAATGTTTGTCCAGTGTGTATATGTGCACAACTAATGTTTTCTACCAGGATTGTGAACAAATTTCCTGAATTTCCAACATTCACTGGTACAGATTTAATGAGCCTTTACCCACAGATACTTGTTCTTGTCTGTAGAAATAAAGACTTATTTTGCCTTTTACACTTGGAGTCTTTTGTTCTGTTGTGTTTTACATTCTGAGATGTTCTTCTGCTAACCACAGTTGTTACCAGAGCTTATCGTAGCTTTCCTGTGAACTTACACACACCTGACCAATCTCTTCTCATACTAAAGATTTCTTCTTTTCTCATACAATCTGTATAACCTTTACATGAAGTCAACAGTATCTAAAATCCTCAAACCACCCTTCTGAAAGCACAAACCATGCCCCAGTCACAGGTAACACACCCTTTTCCCTTATTAAAGCTCTTGACCTGCATCAGTATGATTTTATGCATTCTGTTGCCACCACATGGTTGGGTGCTTGAACAGTTAATAAGATGTAGATGAGATTACTTTATTAAGCCTATGTAGGGTAATTTAGCAGAAATAATGAATTTCTTCAGTTTTATTTCTCTGTTTATTTTCTCCTGTATGGGGTTTCTACCATTATGAAGCACTTGTTTGTGGTGATTTCTGTGTCATATATATCTGGCAACCCGGTTTCAGTCATGCGACGTGCGCGTCAGGCTCTTTGGATCGCACATGCGCATTGGCGTTTTATTGCTCCAGCCATGCAGCGCACACTCGCTCTTGCTTCTCTCCGCCACTTTGCACTTCGGAAAAAACTTTGCTCTCTGTCTATCCGACAAACTGCAGCCATGTCTACACTTCTGATCAATCAGCCGAAGTATTCCTGGCTGAAAGAACTAGGTCTAAGCGAAGAAAACCCTGGTGTTTATAACGGCACGTGGGGAGGTAAAGGAGAGGTAAGAATAGGTGACGTGCTAAATATACACACAGTCAGAGAGGATGCAAGCAAAACACTACTGTACTGATCAGAGGCCCACTCCGGCCTGTCATTCAGAATTTATATTAGATCACCTTGTAGCTGTTGCATCATGTATTGTAATGTGACCCTGGGGTAGTGTTACACAATGAGCTTCTATCACAATGAACCAAAACTGGGATTATTATATAAACTGATCTTAGTATATAATGTATCAGGTACTGTAGTATGTTAGTGATGTAGTCTGTACAAGATCTTCACATGATCCTTGTCCAGGTTAGTGCATGGGCTCTGAAGTTTTTTTTTGCAGCTACAGATCCTTTTTAACAGTGACATGTTACACGTGAGTGAACATTTACAGTATTTAACAGACACCATGATCCAGAGCGACTCACATCAAATTTTTTTATACAACTGAGTTAATTGAGGGTTAAGGGCCTTGCTCAGGGACCCAACAGTGGCAGCTTGGTGGAGTTGGGATTCAAACTCACAACCTTCCGATTGGCAGCCCAACAAACACCTTAACCACTAGGCTATTACATAAGTGAAGTATTGATACCAATTTTTTAAGTAAAATTTTATTTACTTATTGGAGACAGATTTTATTCCTGAAATGTCCATTGATGACACCTGACACGTCAAGAAGATTTTATTGTCATGTCATTGTCATATATAGCTGACACAGTACATTGTGAAATGAAACAACGTTTCTCCAGGACCATGGTGATACTTAAACCACATAAACTAATTAAAGAGACCAAACCAGACCAAAGAGCTTTCTACTGTACTTTCCTTTTAGTTCCAGCTCGTTAAAGGAAAAATCCACACCGAACAACTTGCATATTAATCTTTAGAATTAACGTATGATCATTAGTGGTCACATTTAAAAAAAAATATATACTTGTTACGTTATTTTTCTATATTCCGAGTTGTTGAGTTAATTGATAATTTGGTTATAGGTTAAAATGACTTTCTTAGACTACCCAAAATGCTGGTAAAAGTACAAGTGTTAATTACCTTTTGCTTTGTTTTCAACTAACAAGAGTGATGTCGCAGTTGTTTATTAATTTTGTCTTGAACTCTCTTATGTGTTCATCTGTGCATGCTGCTCAAACCATTGAAAATTAAACATTAACAAATTTTATGGTTTCATGGTGAAGTTCAAATCACTAGAGCATCCATATGACTTTGATATTGGGTAGAATACATGCGTGTAATGTTTATTGATGTGCTGATTTAAGAGTCTACTTTATAAACTATATTAAGTCTGTAGGTGACTGAAACTGATGTGTGTCTTGATGACATTCGTAGCAGATCGGAAATGTTAGTAAGCTTTCTCTTTTTTAATAATTTGTGATTTGCCAATTATCCCCATATTATAGCACATTAGCGTGCAGTGTTTCAGCATGCACATGTTCTGTCTAATTGTGGCATTGCATAATCCAAAAGTGCAAGCTGATGTAAAATCCCTTCCCAGTAGAGTTACACAATAAATCATTTCTTAAGCATTATTTCAACATTTGGATATGATTCATCACCGAAGGTTACAGTACAAGAATCTTTCATTGTGCCCCTTTAAACTAAATCACAGTACACACTGTTAATCACAATATACAATGAATATAAAAAGTCATGACTATGATTAATGTGATTTAATCATGTCATGACTTTTTGGCAATTTATTTGTGACAGAACAAATGATACAAAGATAAATCGGGTCAAAAATTTCCCTGTTCTCTGCGTGTAATTACAACATATAAACATTAAATGAAAAACAGTCAGAAGTATTTATAAGGGGGGAAAAAAGCTTATAATACTGGTTGCATAAGTGTGTCCATTCTTTTAACAATCACATTCGATCTCATGTTCAAAAGCAATTAATCTTCATAGCAGGAGTTTTTATATTCATTGTAGATCCCAGTATATCCCAGTGGAGTCTGTTCTTATGTCAGAGTCAAATTTTACATCATGAGGTTTTTACATGTTTGATTATTTCTTTAAACCTCTAGGTGGTCACATCATACTGTCCTGCCAACAACGAGCCCATCGCCAGAGTCCGACAGGTAACTTGACCTCCACATTACTGTGTTTCATGCTTGATCCTAAGAAACAAGACACAACTCTCAGTAATAAAATGCGACAAATATCTATACAATACACACAACATGCACAAATGATCAACTGATGTCATAAACGTACACAAAGAATCCCTTTGCACTTAAGGAAACAATAAATTGTGGACGTATCTAAAGGTTCACTACAAAGTGGTAAATATCTAAAATAAAAGGGGGTAAAAAATTGTACTTTAAATAATGAAAGAACTTGAAAGGGAGATCCCTGTTTGAATCCTTATACATTATTATAACACGTGTAAAATAAAGGGGTAAACGTGTAAGGTAAGATGGTTTGTTCTGATTTTTGTCAAATTTGTTTCTTTTAATCAGGCTACCCTTGCGGAATATGAAGAAACTGTACAAAAGGCACGAGAGGCATGGAAACTTTGGGCAGATGTAGGTACTGAGATGAAGTCAAGGAGCTAAGATTTGTTATGTGATGGTTTGAATACACATGTGTCCCAGTACAGTCTCAATTTTGAAGCTCAGATAGTTTTTATTTTCACTCATTCTAATGCAACAGCTCATTCAGAGGAACATGTATGACGGATGTTCCACAGAATCAAAGGCCAATAATAAAAAGTTTTAAGAGCATGCTATTTAATATAGATAACCGTGATTCTGCTTCAAGTTGTTCCACATCAGACCACAGATGAGGTGATCGTTTTATGTTCCCGTAAAAGCTTGCCTTGTTATGATTTATTTCTCACATAACATACAATCTACTTCTTTTGGCTTTCATGTGTCTCTGTTTTCTCCAGATCCCTGCTCCAAAAAGAGGGGAGATTGTAAGACAGATCGGCGATGCTTTGAGGAAAAAGATCAAAGTTCTCGGCAGCTTGGTACGCCCCGCTTTTATAAACTCAGTGTTCCAATACATCTGAATTAAAGCATGTTTATGGACTGCTGTGTGTTTTTGTAACATTAGGTATCTCTGGAGATGGGGAAGATCTACGTGGAGGGTGTGGGTGAGGTGCAAGAGTATGTGGACGTGTGCGACTACGCTGTCGGACTTTCCCGTATGATTGGCGGTCCAGTTTTGCCTTCTGAAAGTATGTCATCAGTGGTGGTAAAAATGCATTTTTTTTAAAATTAGCCATTTACTGTGTCTGTAAGATTAGAAGAGGCGAGAGAGCAACACTGAAGGCTTTTGGATTACTGACATGTTAATGTTTATAAGTTTATAATGTTTACACTTTTGGGCTAGAACCAGTCTTGGTCTGTGCGCTAAGAACTGGACCTTTTCTGTAAAAGCACACAGTGGTTCCACATTAGGCAACATCTCTAAACAGGCCACTCAGAAGCTCTTTTGTTATGTTTTTTTCAGGACCAGGCCATGCCCTGATTGAGCAGTGGAACCCTGTGGGTCTGGTGGGCATCATCACGGCCTTTAACTTCCCTGTAGCGGTGTATGGCTGGAACAATGCTATTGCTCTGATCTGTGGCAACGTCTGCCTCTGGTGAGAACACGTTTGAAAATTTGTTTACATTTTCATATTAATACCGTTTTAAAAGTAGGATTCAAAGTGACATGGTTAAGAAAAATATCACTTAAGCCTGGATCACGGTGCTTGAAATGCTTTGCTGTTAAATGTTCTTCTTTTCTTGGCAGGAAAGGAGCCCCAACCACACCTCTGACCAGTGTGGCAGTGACTAGGTGAGTGTGTGTGTGAGCAGTAGTTCACCATTATGGTAATACATTGCCATAAACTGTTAAATACACTGTCAGAATTTGTCTCTCACTATTGTGTGTGTGTGTGTGTGCGTGTGTACATTCAGAATTGTGGCTGAGGTGTTGGAGCAGAATAACCTACCTGGTGCTATCTGCTCTATGACGTGTGGAGGAGCTGACATTGGGTTTGTGCACAGTCACTGATTACACCAGACGTACCGTGGTTTTGTTTTTTCACTTTATTGACATGACCAAAAAACAAGTACATTTAATACTTACTCTTCAGGTTTGCCCTGTACCTATTTTAGTTGTTTTTTTTGCCAAGCACACACAAGCACTGTTGATAAGCCACCAGCTCTCCACTTTGTTTGCCAATAAACTTTGACATTTTGATTGAGTAGATGTACACTACATTTCCAAAAGTATTTGTACACATGATTTGCAGTTGATGCTCGTTGTGCAAGTTGAAGAGTGATTGGTGGAGGCTTGCGAGGGATTTTATGATTTCACTGAGTAATAGGCCTCTATGGTGGTGTCTGATTCCACTGTAGAACACGTGTGTGTATGTGTGCAAAGGAAGACTCATGAGGCAGACAGGATCTGAACAGAGCTCTGCGGTCACATTAATTGTTTCAACCAAATTCAACCAAAAGAAATGCAACCCAAAAAGGGTTGTACGTTACCCACTGCTTCAACAAACCTTCTCTCCATCTGCTGTGATTCTCAACCATGTTTATCTGCAGTGATGCTGCCTCAAACAGCAAAGAAGGTTATAAATCTGGCATGGGATGATGGTCAGGTGTGCAAACATCAGGCCGTACAGTATAGTGGAGTTTGTATATTTAGTTTTTGAGAAAATACTTTCATGGAAAATGTTGGCTTTGGGCTGTTTGGTCAAATCCTAGCACTTTGGGGTCCCTCAACTGTACAAATCCATTTAACCTGGACACATTAATGCTCCTGATGTGCTTTTGTGCACACCAATCATGTTTACTTATGTTCTTTATTTCTAGCACAGCACTTGCTAAAGATGAGAGAGTGGACCTCGTGTCTTTCACCGGCAGCACTCACGTGGGCAAACAAGTGGCACTGATGGTGCAGGAGCGCTTTGGTGAGTGCCCTTTTTCTCGCTGTCTGTGTTCTTCACTTCAGTGTACATGACATTACATGCTACTAAAGTATCATCACAGCTTTGTCCTGAGTTTGGGACATTTCCATGATTATATTTGTTTTTTTGTCTAGGTCGACAGTTGCTGGAGCTGGGAGGGAACAATGCCATCATCGGTAAGTTACCGTTCAAAAGATTTGCCCATAACCCTGCTTCTTGTGTAGATAGAATGATTAATGCTTTTTATTGTTGTTAGTGTTTGAGGATGCTGACCTTAACATGGTAGTACCTTCAGCTCTCTTTGCCTCTGTGGGAACTGCAGGGCAGCGCTGTACCACTACCAGGAGACTGGTGAGTAGAATTTAATTGACTTTAAAAGCACTGATTTACAAAAACAAACTTTTTTGATATGATAAAACGAGTGTGTCTGTATGTCACACCATATAATGTCAAAAATGAGCTGATTAAACAAGAAAAACTCATCCCAGGAGTCTTCTTCACAAAACACTCATACCGATCATCATTTTCTAATTGTTTGTTCTTATTTAATCTAATGGTTTAATTTGTACTAAACTGCAGTCTATAAACGGTCTCTATTCTTTTTTTTTTTTTTCTTTGTTGTGTTCACTAGATGCTGCATGAGAGTGTCCATGACGAGGTTGTGGAGAGGTTAATCAAGGCTTACAAGCAAGTCCGCATTGGCGACCCCTGGGACCGTAAGTTAATTTATTGGGGGAACCAACTTTTGCTAAATATTTCTAGACCTGTGTTAAATAATGATTTCAAATACACCATTGGTAGTTTTTTTTTTTTTTTTTTTAAAGAACTTGAAAATTAGCCGCTTCCCCTAACAAAACTTGCATGATCTTATTTAAAAGGCACTGAGCCGAGATATGTATAGATTTAGCAGTGAGGGTGAAGTCATTTGAGGAAACAGCAAAGGCGCTCTCTGAAAAATAACAAACTGCTCCTTTAATCTGTGTATGAAAGGAAAGAATGAATCAGAAATGATGGTAATTTACAAACTGTGCTGAAGTATCATGTATAGTCATGCATAAAAACAAGTTATTTCTGGAATGTAAATAAATAGCTGAGAACCAGATTACAAATTTATGTTTGTGTTTGACAACAGCTAGTACGCTGTACGGTCCCCTGCACACAAAACAAGCTGTGGACCAGTACCTGGCAGCCATAGAGCAGGCCAAGAAGCAGGGTGGCACTCTGGTTTGTGGCGGAAAGGTACAGTGTTGCACCTTTTAAACTGTGTCTTATGCATGTAAACAGATTTGGAAAGCTTAATTTTGATGGATCTGCTATATTCGTGTAGCTGAAGTGATTTAATTGCAAAACTGAATTCCACCTCACAATTTACTGCTCAGGTCATGGACCGCCCTGGTAACTATGTGGAGCCTACCATCTTCACTGGTCTGGCACATGATGCCCCTATCGTTCACACAGAAACATTTGTGCCAATTCTTTATGTGATCAAATTCAAGGTAAGACAGTTTACATTTTTATTTATTTATTTATTACTGGGGGGACGGTGGCTTAGTGGTTAGCACGTTCGCCTCACACCTCCAGGGTTGGGGGTTCGATTCCCGCCTCCACCTTGTGTGTGTGGAGTTTGCATGTTCTCCCCGTGCCTCGGGGGTTTCCTCCGGGTACTCCGCTTTCCTCCCCCGGTCCAAAGACATGCATGGTAGGTTGATTGGCATCTCTGGAAAATTGTCCGTAGTGTGTGATTGCATGAGTGAATGAGAGTGTGTGTGTGCCCTGCGATGGGTTGGCACTCCGTCCAGGGTGTATCCTGCCTTGATGCCCAATGACGCCTGAGATAGGCACAGGCTCAGAAAATGAGTGAGTGAGAGAGTATTTATTACTGCAATCACACAAGTTTTCAGGTTTGAGATTTTATTTTTCTTCTTTTACTGTTAGACGGAAGAGGAGGCATTCGCCTGGAATAATGAAGTTAAGCAGGGTCTCTCCAGCAGCATCTTCACTAAAGACATGGGCAGAGTGTTCCGCTGGCTCGGGTACGTGGAGTCTTTAAATACTCTGTGTGCGGTCCACTGTTCGATATGTGTACCATTTTTGGAGACTGAGACAAGATTTTGTTTACTACAGACCTAAAGGCTCAGACTGTGGCATTGTGAACGTCAACATTCCAACCAGTGGTGCTGAGATCGGAGGAGCCTTCGGTGGGTACAGGTTCCTTGTTACGATACTATACATAACATACACTGCTATGAGGAACAGATGGTAAGTGTACGGCTTTTGTGCATACAGGAGGAGAAAAGCACACAGGAGGCGGACGCGAGTCAGGCAGCGACTCATGGAAGCAGTATATGAGGAGGTCAACATGGTATGTGCACACGTACATTATCAGTCTGTGGGTTTTAAATAAAATAATAAAAAAAAATTCTTTCATTTGATTTATGGGAAAGAGATTCGGGCAGGCAATAAATATGCAAGGATATATATAAGTGTTTAGAGACTTAAGCACTTTTGTATTCAATTCAAGTTTATTTGCATAGCGCTTTTAACAGTTGATTTGATCTCAAAGCAGCTTTACAGAACATAAGCATAGAACAAAAGGTTATTATAAAGAATAATATAAAGATTAATATAATACAAAATTCAAGATTAATATTAGAGATATTTAAATGTGTTTGTATTTATCCCCAATGAGCAAGTCTGAGGTGACTCAGGTGACTGTGGTGAGGAAAAACTCCCTTAGATGGTAAAGGAAGAAACTTTGAGAGGAACGAGACTTAAAGGGGAACCTCATCCTCATGTGGGTGACACTCTGGATAAGGGCGTCTGCCACATGCTGTAAATATAAATATATAATTAAGCTTTATGCAAGAAGACTCTCATGCTTTATGTACTTCTGCATGGTTTTTGGACAGACAGACAATAAATATAAATACTTCCCATGACCCCCTGTACAGGAGTACTTTGGCTTTCTTAGCAACCCTTGGGAATCTTCAATCCATGTATCACCCAAAATACATTTACTCAGTCTGGGTTTTTTTTTTTTTTTTTAGTTGTCTTGCAGTTTGTGCCCACTGTAGCCTCAGATTCATGCTATTAGCTAGAACCCAGCTTAGTCTTCTGCTCTTCATGACAATTTTTGGAGACTGTTGTAATTTTAACTTTCTATAATACCAGATTCTGAAAGGCAACAACCACACTACTGTCACAGCCACTGAGATTTACTGAAGCTCTTGGACTGTATTCGTAATTTGATGCATTGTAATGCCTAACTACACGATTAGATAATAGCATGAAGGTTGCATGTATGCTTATTAAAGTGACTTGTTAGTGTGATGATAAGTGCAGATTTATGGTTATGGGTCTTTTTTTTTTTTTTTTTTTTTTTTTTTTTTTTGAGAAGGGTAGTTAAAGGTCCTAGTCAGAACATTTTGATATAGAAACACACTAGTAGGCTGCTACATATTGTCTTTAATGGTTCCTCCTAGAGGGAGGATTGAAGCTGGTGCATTATCTAATCATGTATGAGGAAATCTAAAGTATATTTTCTTTGTCTTCACACAGCACCATCAACTACAGCAAGGACCTCCCACTGGCACAAGGAATCAAGTTCGAGTGAATTGTTACTACATAATATCCGAAACACAAAAAAAGTTAAACCGACTCATTACACTTAAGTTTTTCCAGAGAAAACAGGTTTGATTCCAAACTATCAAATGGTAATCTGCATTAGCAGATTAGCATTAGCATTAACTAGACAAACGGTTAGTTTTATTTCTTTGTTTAAATTTGTTGAGTTAAATTTGGGTTAGTTTGGAAATACATCGTCCCAGTATTGTAAAAAAAAAAAACACTTGATAGTAATATAGCATCCTGTTTAATGGCTCGTCCTCACCGATGTAACCTTGAGGTGCTTTGTACAATTAAATCATGCCTTTATTTTCAAGGGAGTTCAAGGGGTTTTTTTAAGTGTGGTTATTTGTCTGCATGTTTAATTTTCATTTCATTTTAATATGTTATATTTTTTAACTCCGTGGATCATTAGATTAATGTAATATTTTAACAATTTTTGTTTTTGATAACTGTCTTACCTGTATATGTAGGCCCGAATATTTGCTGTTATTACATCCTGTTTTAATAAGTAATCTGTTTGGTTTATCCACTTAGTATGTATAAAATCGATCTCTGCAGCAACGTTCAACAATTTGATCAGTTGCTCAAAGTAAGACGTTTGTACATTATGTAACCACACAGTAACCCCAGCAGGGTGCGACATTGCTGAGAAATTGTAGACAAATGAAACGGAAACATTCAACCATCACCAGGGTTTAGGTCATGATGTTCAATGTCACAGCCAGAAGTGCAGAATTGTTTTGGATATATTAAATTGTAGCTTGAGTGCTGGCTTCGATCCACTGAGAATACTTGCTGTTCTAGAGGATGTTGGAGGCTGGGACCTGTCCGTGTTATCAGTATAATCGAAGACATCAGTAAAGAACATTTGGGAAAAAAATGGTTTGGATTTATAAACCTGTGGTTTTCAGTGTGAAGTTGGTGGAGACTGAGATTCTTTACATTTGCATCAACAGTAAAAAAAAATCACAACCTACTTTTATTAGTTATTGTATTTAGTGTCACCTTGATTATAGTATACATTTTTTTTTAAAGTTATTCTTTCTTCAACAATAAAAATCTAAATGGTTTCCTGGCTGCAGAAGTTTGAGAAAGCCTGTGGTAAACAACAGAGTTGTGTAAAAGCTGAAAAAGCTAAATACAATTGTTTAACCTTAACATAAGGCTGCATTATGTGGCACAAAATAATTAACAGTCTATAACTTTGAAAGATATTTAAGGGATGAGTAGGACTGCGTTACTGTCTTCACAATGGCAGGTGTGTCTGTAAGCTCACAGAAGTCTAATGTTATGACAACATTAGCTACAAATGTGGTGGCTTCACAGAAAGCACGAGTTAGGTGGTGCCTCTGCTAGGTGTTGATGTTGCCATCATTTTTGGTGGAAAACAAGCAATATACACGGACACAAACTATAAATATTTTATTGACAATTACAAATTGTAACAAATCGTCACAAAGCTACATTTTTAGTAATCAGATTTTATTTCTGAAATGTTAAACATACAAAACTCGAGTCCTTGGGACTCATTTATTCTCACTATCTTAAAGATTTTCAATTCTACAGTACTAAAATATAAAGCTTATTTTTTCCCCTCTCTCCATTAGCCTTGGATGAAATGCCATGCTGTGACTCAAGTAAAAAAAACAAACTCGAGTGTGCACTCCTGAGTAGAGCGAAAGGCTGTGTGGTGTGTGGCTATTGCACAGTTAAGCATCTTCTTGTTGAGACTTTCCGAAGAGTTAAC
The DNA here is from genome assembly GCF_030014155.1 of Tachysurus vachellii. Taxonomy (NCBI): domain Eukaryota; kingdom Metazoa; phylum Chordata; class Actinopteri; order Siluriformes; family Bagridae; genus Tachysurus; species Tachysurus vachellii. Next base: position 13,200,362 of record NC_083479.1, read on the forward strand.
AAAGACAAAGCTTCTGTCAGGACACTCAGCTCCCTTCAAGCAGCTTTCGCAGGTTCTTCTGAATCTGTGAATCAAAGAACATTGCAGATAATCAGAAACTCAGTACAAAAACTTGAAGGGTAAATAAACAAATGTATTGAACTACAGTACGGTTGATTTCGCAAATCTGAGAAGGTTGATTCATTTTTTTTATAATAGCAGCTCTCACAATAATTTAAAATTCACAGGTTTATGTTAAATATTGTTTCTATAGTAACAGCTCATTCTTACAGTTTTCTATGGTGGATGTGCTACATCATTTACATATATATATATATATATAAATTTTTTTTTAATACATCCCATTCCAGATTTAATTTGCCTTTGTTGTTATAATAACCCCTACTCTTCTGGGAAATGCCCTAATATTGATCAAGTAGATCTAGGTGGATCTGATGTTCCTGTTCAAATGAAGATCTCCCACTCCATCTTTTCAAACCATGTCTTTATGGAGATCACTTTGTGCACAGGAGCACAAACAGGTTTGGACCTTCTAGTTCCAGTGAATTGAAAATGCAAAGCTTAATTGTGTTTGGAAATTATTTGGAAAAGATTTGTGGACAATTTTTAATCAGTC